>NC_136011.1:5103549-5121049 GCF_048128805.1 Centroberyx gerrardi | reverse complement strand
TAATAAAATTGCCATGAATGAGTGAATACAATTAGGAAATTGTCAGTGGCGGCGGTGAACTTTTGTAACTCGCCGATGTTTGCATCATTCGATTAGGGCGGCAATTTGGACTTGTTTATCTGCGGCTGTTGTGGCTTTTATTAATTGTGACCCCGCGGTGATTGGCCTGCGATTAAGCCAGTCACATGTGATGTGGCTGAGGGTTGAGGGACGGATGGCTGGGCGGAGTGACGGCGAGCGCATCTCTGTCACCGTTTGATTATGTGTGTGTGTGTGTGTGTGTGTAGGAGGCAATATGCGTGTGTACGTATTGTACGCGCGTGTGAATTTGTAATGTGTCAGCGCAGCAGTGTACTTGGGTGTATCTTTGAATTATATAAGTTTAACAGTTTTGACTTGACTTGACTGAGTTCTAATATGAATGCATGATGTCATATGACAAATGATAAAGTATGTGACATTTCTTCACTACCCCTATACCGTATGTATTTGAATTCCCAACAACAGCAGTTCACACTATAATACAGTATAATACAGTTTTGCAATACTGTGTTAGATATGTGATCAGCTTCATTCCAACAAAGAATTTCCTGCATTTGAATAATATAACACCTTCCTTGACAATGATTTCTGGCTTGAAAGAAAGGAAAAGTGAGAGAAAGGAAGATTATCTATGTTATTAAAGGATAACATTAAAGGATATCATTTTCAGCCTGGGCTTTATTTTCCTAGTTTTTGCCATCATGACAATTGATTGTGTTAAAAATTGTGTCACTTACCTCACTGTAGAGCGAGAAATGTTATCACATGTTATAACATGTGGAGCACCTGAAAATGTTCCAAAACCACATATTTCACATGTGCAAAGCGCATGTGTTCCACATATTGCCCATGTGATGTCATGTGTTTGACAAGGGATTTTCCACATGTGAAATGTGTGAAGTGTTTTTTCCAGTTCAGGAGCGCTGCTCTCCAATACACACTCAAGAGCCAAAGCAAACTCCAACATTTGAACCCAAAAAGTGACTAAAACACGTCTTTTCAACATAACACTCACACTGCAACGGGACCTTCCTACATCCAAGTTTCCCAGTATCCATTGCCTGAAACTTGCCTATATTTCAGTGACAAGACAACAAAATCCCATCCACGTCTTCTGATATGACGCAGCAGAAAACAAGCAACCAAAGTGAATAAGGAAGTGTGTGAGCAATGCTAGAAAAGTAGTAAATTGACTATATATATATATAAACTGAAAATGAACCGAAATGTCATGATAACTGTTCAATCACAGCTATTTAAAGACATATGTATCTGCAGTGTGAGTGATATTGTGTTGTAAGTACATGTTTTAATCGCTTTTTAGTCGAAATTTTGAACACAATCAATTGTCATGATGATAAAAACTATAAGGCCCAGATTGAAAATACCTGGAATTGTCCTTAACCCGCAAACAAACAAATCCTAACAAGTCATTCAGTGTCATAATTCAGTTGTAAAATCTAATTTTGTTTTTTAAACAAGTGAAAGTTTCTGCCAGTGAGCTGAGATAACTCCACTTGTTTCCAATGCAGTTTCACTTGTTTCAGGAATTTCCTAGAAACAAGTCAGTATGTGGAACCACAGCAGAATAAGGCAGATCACTCCACTAGAATAAAAGAAGAAAGAAAGAAGATGAAAGAAAATGACACTTTGAAACAAGTTCACTCGTTTTAAGAAAATTAAGATTTTAAGACTCGATACTAGATTAAATGCCTTGGACATTTTGGAAGTGTAAAACATTTGCTTGCCAAAAAGCGCCGTTTTTGAGAACAAAGTCAATCGTATCTCTTTGAAATAGTGGTCAGTGAGCATCAGGTAACATTTGCTCTTCATATATATATATATATATATAAATAATATATCTGTATATACACTGTGGTGGTTTGGAATAAATCCCTTCAAAATGCTCCTGGTCCTTTTATCATCTCCGCTCCTTCGGCTCTGGGAGTCTCCTTTTTGCAAATTTGAAGTAGTGTGTCTCTGCCCTCCTCGCTCGGCGCTTTCTGCGGAGAGGAACTGTGTTTACTTTACAGCCTCACGCAGGCAAGGCAAGGGATTACATTTGTGGAAATGAGTTGTCATTTCAGGAGGTAATAATGGATTTGGGGCTGAGAGCTCGACAAACACGACGCGGGGAGAGGAGAGGGGATGAAACATGGGAGCCGAGGTAGAGGATGCGTGTGTGTGTACATTGCGGATTTGTGTGCATGCATGAGGGATGGGACGCGCGCACACACACACACACACACACACACAGTTTGGCTGGACATCTGTACAAATGAGAGAGTAGTGGGGGATTCTGCCGGGGTGCCTGGTTGGGGGGTGGATATCCCCACCACAAGATTCCTCCAATCTTCAAAGCTCCAGTCCGGTTGGAGGTAATGGTTTCCATCCCAGTTGCCAGATTGGGTTCGTCCTGTCATCACCGCTGTATTTACTGACAACCATGTTTTATCTGTTGTCTTGGCCTCCCTCGGAATTGCCTCCATCGTATTTTTTTGCGCCGACTTGAAAATGTCTCTTTTGTCTTTTTGGCTCCGGTTTTGGAAGTTCCACTCTCGCCTGCCAAGGGAAACAAGAAGGCCCTCTTGGTTTTTTACCCCGCCGGGCCGCAGCCGTAACCTTTGGACCGCACAGTCGTATATGACAGTCACATGAAGCCCATTGGCATCATACACAGGCCTTTTCATTACGTTCGGAGATGCATAATGCGTGTTTGTCTGTTTTTTCCTATGTGTCTGTCCACTGCGATGTCTTCAAGATGGAGCCCCAAAACAAAAAGTGAATCCATAATCTTGACCTAAAAGTCCATCTTAACAAGTCATTTAGTCTCATATTCAGCCTTCAGATCTTATTTTTCTTAAACCAAGAGAAAGATTTTGCCAGTGAGGTTAGATAACTCCACTTGTTTCCAATGCAGCTTCACTTGTAAGTGTTAATATCTTGAATCACTCCACTAGAAAATGGCGCTTGATACAAGAAACTTCTTGAAACAAGTTGATTTGCATTGGAAACAAGTGAAATCATCCCACCACACTGGCAGTTTTTTGTGTTTGTTTTATGCAAAATATGATTTTAAGAGTTATTTCTGGTTTAAACGGCCTGTTAAGGCAGTGAATAAACAAATGCAAAACTGTAATAAAGAAAATGTTCTATTACCAAGGATATTTTTTTTAAGAAATCAGTGTCAATATGTTGAAACAAGTCAGAATAAGGCAGATCACTGCACTGCTATCAAGAAAACGACGCTTGATGCTACAAAATTCTTGAAACAAGTTGATTTGCATTGGAAACAAGTGAAATTATCGAACCCCATTGGCACGTTTTCACTTATTTTAAGAAAATTATGATTTTAGGACTCAATAATAGACTAAATTACTTGTTAAGATGGAGATTTTTGCCTGTCAATGCTTCAAGGACTGCAATAACCCTCAAGAGTTTTATTCCCACCTTATGTCATTGCAAAAATAGCTTGCGATATATATCAGAACCTGTATGTTACATCGTAGCAACTATCATCAGTCGTCGTGGTACAAGTCTCACGCTGGCATTAAAAGGGGGAGAAGAAAAAACCCCACACATCTTTGAAAGGGATTGTGGGTCATACCTACCATTAGGGGTCCCAGGCAGCCTTCTCTGTTTTTTTACAGGCTTGGCATGTACTTCATACTTAATGATGGAGCCATATGTTTGAGCTATTGAGAATGTATGTGCCTTGATGTGTGTAAAATGATCATTCCAGGGCATGGCAGTAGAAAGGGGTAGGGGTGTGTGTGTGTGTGTGTGTGTGTGTGTCGGGGGGGGTTACGGGATGACTGGCTTTGTTAAATACACTCCACATATTATGACTGATGGCGTTTTTCCCACTTAAATTGTGAAGTTAGAGGTATTTTGCTATCTGAGAATGACACAAACATGACAAAAAAACAAGAAAAAAACACATGAAAGCATGATAATTACCACACATCTCATACAAAAGGTCACAAGCCTGAGTCTCTTAAATGGTGATTTTCTATAGGTTAGTTGTGTATGCGTTGTGTGTGTGTGTGAGTGTGTGTATTTGCGCCTGTGTGGAGCATGCATTTGTGTAGAAGCATCTACATGTGCACATTTGTGTGTTTGCATGCTTGCAGGAATACACATGCGTGTGTGTGTGCGTGCGTGTGTGTGCGTGTGTGTGTGTGTGTGTCACGAGACAGATGGGTAATAGCCCCTGTGCTGAAAGCGGGGCCCTGTGTAACGTGCAGCCCCTGATTGCAGACCTGATTACCTGCCATATGCTAGCTGAAGGGTTGAGGGCCGGACCAAATGAGAACGGTATGCAAACGTTAAAGCAGCGTTTTTATAGCGCAGTCATTATGCCCCCGCTCTGGCAAATGAAAACGAGCATGGCAGGGAGGGAAAATAATGAAGTCGTAAAAAAACGGACGGGTCACGGTGCGTGGCCGCCGCCGCCGCCTCCGTCGCCTCCTCCTCCTCCTCCTCCTCCTCCTCCTCCTCCGCCGCTGCAACCCCATTGGCTGGAGGGAAAGGGGAAAAAGACACACGGCTAGACCGCCAGGTGGCGCCTCTTCGATCCGTAACACTCCCGGAGAAGCGAGATGCCGGCCGAAGATCAAAACCCTACAGCCTTTTCGGTTCGACGTTTAGCCGGTGCGTACGAACCATGCGGGATCATGCGTGTGTGTGTGTGTGTGCCTGTGTGTGATGTGATTATGTTCCTATTAGCCTTTGCATTCTCCATTATGCATGCAGCGTACGGGGCTAAACTGACCTTGTAAGATGATCATTGACTCTCCTTGGAAAACACTTGTTATCCCAGGATTAACACACACACCAATTACTACCTGCCCGCCACATGAGCTCGGGAAATAAAACACTTCCTATCTGCGGCTCCTGCGAAAGGGGGGAAACTTCCAGTGTGTGTGTGTGTGTGTGCATGGCTGCACACACACACACACACACACACATTTAACCAAATTGATTTCTTTTTTTTGGGGGGTGTATGTAAACTTATTTGTTTAAACACGACTGATGCATAATTGAGCAGCAGAATATATTGTTATTCTGCTGCTATAGCCTGCAGACCATTTATTAGACCTTTCTGGAAACTCATTGACATCAAGAATATATTCCAAACATAGAAACTAGTTGTGTTTACATGACTATTAGACACTAATGTTCTCCTATTGGATGGATATTAAAGGTTTATACCACCTAAAACTTCACTGGGAATGGGTTCGTCTATTCCGTTTGAGGGGATTACATGAGAAGATTTCTGCGCTCTATTCTGATTATTAATGGAATATTAGGCTCCATAGAAAGTGTATATGAGATCCTGTATGTCTATGTAACTCTACAAACCAAACTCTTCTTCAATGGTTGTGTTTGGCGAAAAATAAAAGTGATTCCCACTAAACAAGCCGAGACTCCCGCTTACAGTACAAAACCTGTTAATGTGTGCAAGGGGTGACTCTCGTCGCCAGGGGTTCCCCCATCCGTTTCCCCGTTTCTCTCCACCAGGAGGAAAAAAAAAAAAAAAAGAGGGAACTTCTGCATAATCCTGAAGCCCATTGTGGCCTACTTAGTGGGAAGGGAACATGCCTTTCCGACTGGTCGTGGCTTTGTATGTGGGTCAGCTTCATTCAAATTCTCTTTCATTGCAGCTCTTCTTCCGACACTGTGGCCCATCATTAGCTGTAATATAGGTCACCCTAGGCTTTGTGAGGCTCCAGCCCCATTTGCATTCTTGATTCAGATGGAGCAGCCGCGGAGCGACCGTAGGTAGGGAGGTGGGGAGCCGGGGGAAGAGTGGCATCAGAAGTAAAGGCAAAGCTTTTATCACTCGCGATGAAAGGAGGGGGTCAGCGTGGATGCCCGCTTAAAAGGATCAGGGTGTTCTCCCTGCGGTGCCCGCGGTATGTGGGAAGATGAAACTCCTATAGACGCAGGTGGAGATGTAGGCGACGTGTCTTTCCTTTTCTTTGCCGGATGCAACAGAATGAAAAGGATTAGCGATTGATTTGATCCTGTGTTTAGATTTAGTGTGACACTCAAGTTGTCTTCCCCGCACAGGCGGATGGTTTTGATGGCTTCAACTAGCTTCCGTTTTGATGGCTTCAAGCCTTTTCATAATGTCGTATATGACATTTTGGGAAGAAATAACCATGAAACAAAGGAAAAATCTTACTTGAACCTTGCTTAAAAGTAATATTCCACGCATTTTCATGTAAGTAAATGGCTTTTACATTTGCTGTTCCAAACACCCGGTGTCTGGTAGGACTTTCCTGGGAAGAAGGAAGGAAGGAAGGAGGTAAGGAAGGAAGGAAGTGATGTGTTTTATGTTTCTGGTTTGTTTGGGATAAACAGAAGAAGAACTGGGTAGTTAGCATGAGCAGTGATAGCCAACATGAATGAACAGACAAAGAAAAGAGAAACTCAAACTGCATCAACAGAAAATCCAAGAAAGAAGACGTCACAGTACTGGACACACTGTTTGATTGACAGATGATCTCTGCAGAAACACCCCAGCAACAAACACACACGACAAAATAAAAACAACAAACGAGGAACTCGAGGATTACCACTCTGAGGCAGCTTGTGTCAAGTTAATGTCATATTACGTAATGCATAATAACACGACGAAACAAGGGAACACTTCTGGAAACCAGTAAAAAACTGCCAGTGCAGTCATGCAATTTAATAAAATTACTTGCTAAGCACCTGGCAAATATCAATAAATTAGGGCCAATTGACTATTAAGGGGCAAATTTCCCTTAACTGACCGTGGAACAATTAACAGTAAGGCCATTAGATTATTTAGTGAAACCCAAGACTACTAAGAGGAAAAGGACACACACAAATCCTGCACAATCTGTGTCTGCAGTCCATTTAGTCTGGTGAAGCCAGCAATATTGTCTATGGCCTTTCTGCTCCTGTATTCAGCTTAACTGCAACTCAATAACCTTTATTACAGAGTTATTAGGGGAGGAATGCGAGTGCGTTCCTGCCCCGCACACCCCCACACCCCCCACACACACACACACACACACGTGTATTCATGTGATAAAAGGTTTCCTGTGAAAACTAAGTGGAGGGTTGTGACAATGACCCGAGAACAAACAAAGCTATTATAGTGTTTGGTGTTCTGGTACATAGAGGGATCGAACATTCTGGTCGAAGTGTGTGTGTATGTGTGTGTGTGTGTGTGTGTGTGTGTCTGTCTGTCTATTTATCTATCTATCTATCTATCTATCTATCATAATATGCTACTGAAAGTAAGTAGAAATTCCATCTTACATGCATACATTTTTTCTCCACCAGTTTCTAACCTTATGCTGCCCTAATGTCCAGCTTTCTTCTTCACAATCATAGTTTTGAAAAATATATATACTGTAGATATATAGAGAATATAGAGAAAATGTGTTTACTTATAAGATTAGTCACATGGCAAACATGAGTCTTATTACAGGTGAAAAAAATCACCTTGTTTCAAGAATTTTCTTGCATGAAGTGTCATTTGTGTGTCTGCCTTATACTGCCTTGTTTCAAAATATTGATTATTGTTCCTAAAAAAAAAAAAAAAAGTGGAATTATCTCACCCTGTTGGCAGAATTGTCCCTACTTATTTTTAGGGAAAAAGGCATTTTAATTGTGACATTATAGACAGTCACGTCATTTCCCACATCTTGAAATAATGGCATATAGTGGCTGCTGTTGATGATAGTAAAACTTCAAATTATAGCCTGTAAATTTAAATAAATTTTTCATCTCGGCTGCATGTTGTATACAGTTTCCCCCAAAGTAATCGCATTACATCGCTGAGTCAGAGCATACCAGTGGATTACAGTACAGACTGCTATTCTAAATGAGGAATCAGTAATCCATTACATATGACACTTGTAAAGTATCCTTCCCAGTCTTCAGCACAACACCCGCTCCAGTCACAGTGTTTAGCATGCAAGGGCAACAGAGCCTATTGACAGATTTCTTTTTTTTTTCTCTCCTCGGCAAATTACATGTTTCCACCTTAATTGTTATTGGAGATGTTATCATGAAGCGGATGCAGCCCTCGCTTTTGAACCTGTTAACGCCTGACAGTGGTGTGAAGGAGGGCAGAGGAGGGAAGCTATGCAAAATAAGGCCCATGTATAATTAATGACCCCTCAGAACAGAGGGAGGGAAATTTCTCTCTCTCTCTCTACACCCCCCTCCCCCCCCCCCCCCCCCTCATCCCTCTATCCTCTTTAGGATGGACAGCTGGCGCCAGGGTGTCTTTTTGACCTCTAAAGGCCGTCGTGTTAAATTGAGATACTGAGGGCGAGGAGAGAATGGGAATTTGTAAGGGGTGGGTGCTCTACACACACACACACACACACACACACACACACACACACACACACACCAAAAAGCACGCTAATATAACAGGTAATCCAATGTACCCACTCGCAACATTAGGAAACTTTATGCCTTTAGAGCATGTACAGAATGAGTTACCATTGTTTACATGCATTGTACACTCACTCACACACACACACACACACACACACACACACACACACACACGTCCTATACTTGTGAGGACCTTCCGTTAACTATATTCATCCCTAATCCCTAACCTTAAAGGGGTATTCAGTA
This sequence comes from Centroberyx gerrardi, assembly GCF_048128805.1. Taxonomy (NCBI): domain Eukaryota; kingdom Metazoa; phylum Chordata; class Actinopteri; order Beryciformes; family Berycidae; genus Centroberyx; species Centroberyx gerrardi. The sequence goes on along the minus strand of NC_136011.1, from coordinate 5,112,370 downwards.
ACCTTTGACATCTATACTGCTGTTCAAAGCTAAAGAGCAGGAACTGCATCAGTGATGAATCTGAGAAAAATGACTTCAAGTGTCAAGTGTCTCCTGCTGCGTCAAAAGTATCACTGGTGCAGAAGTGGATAGTATGTTGTTTAGTAGCTTTGAATTTGTATTGACCTGAAGCCAAAACCCTAGTCATGACCTTTGACCTTTAAAATGCAGAAAAGTAGTTACTGCTGTTTGCCTTTGTGGGGCAGTGCAGGACCAGTGGGAATTGCAACAACATTGCCAGAACTTGTCTCCTCTAACACAATAATTGTTGAGTCATCGGTATTGATCAACAACCCTATCAAGCCCCCACAGATATATTTTATACTGTATTATGTTCATTCTGTGATATGAGACAGCAAAAATCTTACTTATTGCCCCTTTAAAAGATTCAAACAAGAAAGATATATCGGCCGCAGATTTTTTAGATCTTCTCTCAAACCTTCTTCTCAAACATAGAAAGTATTCCGCAGTTATAACTTGATTTATTTCCCCTTTAACCCTCATCGGTACATGCCTAACATTAACCTTTACCCTAACCTAAACCTAACCCTAAACTAGCCCCATGTAGAAGTGAGGACCGATATAAAATGACCTCACTTCGGCGGATTTCCCTCATCTTTCCATCCTTGCGAGGGCATTTGTTCTTCATAAGGAGAGCAGCGCCAGAACACACACGCCGCACACACACCGCGCGCACTTGGATGACTCCAACTTTCGCTTGCCCTCCTCACTTTATTTACAGTACTCCCTATCTCTCCGCTGATTGATCTAAATAGACTCAGATTATCTCGGCTCTATGCAAAAGAAGCCTAAGTCACTGCCAGCTCGTTTCAAGATAGCGGGAGGCAAGACAGACAGAACTTTGGCTGAAACTCCTCCTGCGCCTTAATTCCTGACGGGAAATACGCGTTAATATCCCCGCCGCCGTCGCCCCCCCCGCCCCCACCCCCGCTCTTATCTCCCACCCGGAGCCTCTTTTGATGTCCCAACTCTAATCAACTAGTCCGGGCGATGGATGTGCGGCTGACACGGGACAATCGTCGGAATCTAAATCGTTACATCTCCCCTGACATTACCGTGGCATTTTTGTCGTGGCGGTGGAGGTAAGGAGAGGCGACGGTCGGTTCACGGGGACCATAATTCTTTCCGTCGGGTGGCGGTGGTGGGGGGGGGGGGTGTGTGAAATGGCATATTCATATTAGTGTGGAATTAGGCCCTTTTTAGATGTGCTGGAAATCCAGTGTCGGCGAGAGTCCGTACGCCGTCCTTATCAGGGGCGGTGTAGGCCCTATTCACACCGACTGCTATCGGCATAATTCTTTTTGACATTTCAGATAAGCATCTTAACGGAAAGCTCCCAACTAGGCGGACGGGGAGGAGATGGGGGGGGGGTTGTCAAATAATGAAGGAACCCTACATGTTTACTACTAAAATATCAGCCTTTTAAATAGGTGTCTGGATTTGACTGTTATCGGGCAATCTGTGAACCCTCGTCCCGCCGCTTCCTGTATCTCTGTGAGGGACAGGGGTGAGGAGTATGACGGCGTGAGTGTGTGTGTGGGTGTGTGTGTGTGTGTGTTTTTCTGCTGATGATTTGCATCAATGCATGCAGACGCCGGCGCAGTGTGTGCATGTGTGTCCCCCGGTGTATCAAAACGTGCCATAACACCATACATTAATCCTATCCGCTTCTAATCTGCTAATATTTCCTGGAGAATTATCCGAGGACACTGTTTCATATGCAAATACCCTGGGAAACGGGGTAAACACGGCGCTGACCGTTGGGTGGCGAGACATCCACTGTACCTAGCGTCGGTTGGACAGATTATAGGCATCTGCCATTGCCTGTTTGCGTTAGGTTGCGGCTGGGAGTAAACACGCAAGCAAATTATCCTTGGATTATAGACCAACCTCTAATCACCGGTCACCGGGGACAAAAGCCTCATACTTTGGATTAGTTGACTTTTTAGTTGACAAAGTCAATTTACAGCAGAAGTCGCCCTTATGCATTCATCCTATTGTTTCACAGTGTTTGACAGCAGAATATGTACAGCATATTGCAAACAAATTTGTATCTCTTAGGATTGGTTATCATGCAGTACAATGGGAGGCGTCTACATTTCTACGTTTCTTATCCTCTAGATATACACTGGATCCAGGAGAAAAACAAAAAGCTTTTGTTGATGGAATATAGGTTTCAGCATATCAGCACATTATGATTTAAAGTTCTAATCTGACATTTTCATATAAATAAATGTCTGTTTTTCTACTCTCTATCATTGTTTGATACAACACAATAATGATTCAGCCTATATCCAGATAATGAAAGCTTTTACTTTTGCTGTTCTAAACAACCAGTGTCTGGTAGGACTTTCCCGGGAAAAATCCTCACGTTTCCGGTTTGTTTGGAATAAACAGAAGCACTACTGGGTAGTTAGCATGAGCAGTGATAGCCACCATGGCTGAACAGACAAAGAAAAGAGAAACTCAAACTGCATCAACAGAAAATCCAAGGAGAAAGACATACTGGACACTGTTTGACCTGTTTGATTGACAGGTGATCTCTGGGAAGTAGCAACAAAAAAGGAGACGAAATAAAACAAAAAAAAAAACAACAACCAGGAACTCAAGAATTATCACTTTCAAAGGGCAAATATCCAATGTGATTTTGGATGATATTCCTATCATTCTCTTTGAAACCCACGAACAATACGCTACCGAGCTAAAGTGCATTTATTCCGACTGGTCTCAAGCTCAGAAAGAGAAAGAGAAAGAGAAAGAGAAAGAGGATTGAAGGAGAATGTCACTAATAGGACAGGAATAATCAACAGCATAGCCCGAAAAAAGCCCCCACACATGCATGTTCATATGTTAGAAGGCTGTGACCAGTCAGCCACATAATAGAACAATCACCCTGTCACTCATCCTCTCCTCTCCTTCTCCTCTGCCCGTTCCTCTCTTTAAGAATAATAATAATAAAAAAAAAAATCTTTCTTTTTCTCCTCGTCTGTCCTTTTTCTCCTCCTCTGTCATTTTCCCCTTCCTCCTCTGTCATGTTCTTCTTTGTTTCCTCTGTTCTTCTTTCAGATCCTCTACTGTCCTTGGTCATCGTCTCCCATTATTTCTGCACCACGATGCACGGTTGTACAATCTTTTTTTTCTAAACGTATCTTAATGCATCCTTCTCACTCCCAAACACATTTTGTCCACTGCTACCGGATGAAAAACTCCCATCTCCAAAGACTCCAAATTGATATGAAATAATTCCATGGGATACGAGTGAGTTTTGAGGGGACCTTGGACACAAAATGTTTTAACTAATGTAAGTTTAAAGAAAAAAAAGCAAAAAATAACACCGCAATTAGACTGCAGCGATCAGTAAACTTGGCTGTTAGCAGGCCTCTGCAGCAGCCTGGCGGTGTGTGGACAGAAACAGCAGCGGCCTGACCGGTGTTTAAATATGCATGGAGACTTCCAGCCATTCTCACTCATTGCAGGGACAAAATGGGGCTAAAAGTGTTCAATGTAAAAATAAACACTCATAAGATACCAAAAATCTCCTCATTTTCCTTCATGCTGTGCCTAAGCAAGTAAAACAAAAAAAACAAAAAAAGAGGAAGAAGACATAGATGTCCGCTACACCCTCCCCTTTTGTTTTATGCATTTTTTTTTATCTCCATATGTATACCTACCCACTCTGGTGGCATATTTTCAATCATTATTAGAATGCCGGCAGCTCAAGGCTCACAGGCTTTAACCTCTGCTATGTTTGGTGTGTGATAAAAGGCGAAAGCACTATCAATCTTTATTGTCTGGCCCGCACACTGTAATTGCATTCAATAGTCCACTGATTCTCTTGTCTGCGCTAATGTCGGGGAGCAGAGAGGAGCCAGATGCTCTGACTAGATCACATTCGCACCTATACACACTTGTACACACACACACACACACACACACACACAAGCCGATATACACACAGGTGCACAAACACATAGTTGGCGCATTCGTGCTAAAAATACCCACACAAGGGTGCTCATGCTGGCAAATAACATAATATATGCACGAAACACACACACACACACACACATGACAGTCCTGGGCAGCGGGCAGCGCCACTCGGCCTCCGGCTGATAAATTGTTGACAGTATAGATTGTGAGCAGCTGAGCGTCCAGAGTGTATATAGGAGAAGATTCATCCTCTGGTTCCCTGGTCAGAGTGTGTGTGTGTGTGTGTTGAAGTGCGTGTGTGTGCGCGTGCGTGTGTGTGTAGGCAACGGTGATGTCACTGCGAGGCCAGGTCATGTATTATTCAAATTTAAGCAACCCGGAGGAGGGAGGGAGGGAAGGGAAGGGAAGGGAGGAGGGCTGGAAGTGCTGGAGGAGTGCCAAACACTCGATTGGATCTCAATGAATAGTAAAGAGGTTGAGGGAGGAAGGAGCGAGGGAGGAGGAGAAAGAGAGAGAGGAAGTGAGTAAGGGGTGGAGGAATCTAGAGAGAGAGGGGAGAGAGAGAGAGTCAGCGTGAGTGAGCTGGCGAGAAAGAGAGAGGGAAAGAGAAGGGAGGAAAGAGAGAAAAAAGATGTGTGTAAGAGAAGGACTTATTTGGATAGCCTCTTCTAATACTTCAGCCACGTACAACTCTAATGAAATCCAACTGTTGCCTGTTCTTTTGTTATTATAGATAAGCCGGCGGAGTTTACTGGAGTATGCGGTGTGTTTGCGAGCCGCCTTTGTTTGTGCATATGTATGTGTGTGTGTGTGTGTGTGTCGGTACAGTATGATGCATGCGTGCAGGGGGGTTTGATTCCATATTACCTATCCTGGCAGAGTGATAGCAGACCTTCAAGTGGAGTGGCGGTGCATATTGCAGAGCAGCAGCAGTAGCGCGAGCTCGCACCGTGGGCAGACTCGATAAGATAGACATGCCGAGCTCCGAGTAATAGATTTGGGTTTGTTGTTATATCCACACACAGCGCACAAAGCTGCCAACCCCGAGGATCAAGCTAGATGAAAAGCTAGCCTTTGATATTGGTTATGCCAAGACCAGTCGTACATTATTTTGTTGAATTCTGAATGGCATATACGACGACATATATATATGATTTTTTTTTTTTTTTGTCCTTTCTTCCCCGGTGATCCTGCAGGATTTGTGGGAGGGAATTCACCGCCGCGGGTTGCATGTTTGGGGTTGTTTTGTTTTGTTTATGCCATCGAGTTACAATGCACTTGTGGTTTATGTATGCTGCTAATTAATGCTTTCAGTGTTAGTGTTGTTTTTTTGTTTTTTTTTCTTCTAAGTTGCACTTTTAAGTGGGCCAAGGCTAACAGGCTAACTAGCATCAAATCCCAGCTGATTTAGATGCAACTGAGGCTCCAATCTGTCGTCCGACGCTCTGCACTCGTATATTTGAGGTTGATTGTTTTTTGGCTGATGATTTCGCCATAGGATCATAATCATGTCACACAGCGTCCGGTCTATATAATGTTGTTTATTGTTATGACTTCCTTGTTCGCCTGCTCGTGTGCGCATACATTAGCATGTTTGCGCTGATGTGCATGCACACACACACACACACACACACAGCGAGAGAGAGAGAGAGAGAGAGAGAGAGAGAGAGAGAGAGAGAGAGAGAGAGAGAGAGAGAGCCAGTGGGGCATGCAGCCTGCACACTACATACAGTAATACATTGCTGAATATCAAAGGAAATTACCCTTCACCTCGGTGCATGGATCTTAGCGAGTTCCTTAACCAGAGGAATGGGCTTTGAACCAGGCAGATTCCCCCAGGGCCCGTATCCCGGCCCCTCCCCGGAACGCCGTGCCGGATAAGGGCCGTAATTCCCACTTTTAGGTTTCCATTAATCTGATCCTGACACAGGGGAGACGGGCTGCTTTGCATATCGCCTTCCCAAGATGGAGGGCTATTTACATGATCGCCTCCAGATTGAATATGATCAGTGGCCCACCTCCTCCGCCGTTTGCTGCAGCCGAGAGACGGAAAAATGCAGATTTTTCAGCGGGTATTTGCTGCATTATCACGGGTGAAATATTATTCACCCAGGTATATTCGGCATAGCGCTCCGATGTGTCTCAAGTTTAGAGTTGATGGATACGTGTTGCGGATATTACAGCGCGCCGGGTAGCTCCGTGCTTGATTCCCTTGACGAAGGCCAAATTTCTTTTATGAATGTGACAGCAGAGATGGATAGATCGACCCATTTATCATCGCTCACTGATAGCGCTAATGTGGGAGAGAACCGTCCCCCCCTCCCCCCCCCCCCAACAAATGCGAGGAACACCAGTGAACAGTGCTCCATTTGAAACCACGAAGGCGAACCCCCATGTAAATGTATCTGTAATGAACGCCGGCGTACAGGAGGTGCATTATTCTCTTTCTGCTACATTTATTTCTGAATATCAAATGAATATGATAAATGTGGAGTGAGGGGGCGGCGGCGGCGGGCGGGGGGAGGCAAAGTAAGCCGAGGATATGAGATGAGTGATATTTATTACGCCACTGACGATGAGCAGCAGAAGTTGAGACGGTGTGAGACCGCGTAGCGTGGGGGGGCACACACACACACACACACACACACACACACACACACACTTACTCTACCTCGATCTCTTCCCCCCTCACCCCCCCCCATCTCACACACACACACCCTCTATCTCGTCCTCATGCATACGCAAACACATCGTCTCCTCGTCGCTCCGTCATTATCCGTCCCTTGAACTACCTTCATTGTTTTTGAACCAAGCCTTTTTCCGCCGATGCGACAGCGCGTCAAGCCGAGACGCAATTCCACACTCGTGTGAGTCCCAGTTGTGTGTCGACGCGCAGCCAGACGACAACAATGGGATGTGGAAAAAATAAAAAAATAAATAAAAAAAAGGGAAAACACAAGAATATCACCGTACAAACACTACCGCTGTTTAGTTTAATGAAAGAGCAAATCCACTCACGGAATGCTGGGGGAAATGTTTGTGACAAGCTGACCGTGCGTGCGTGCTCTTGTCTACCGACTTCAAAGCGCTGCCATTCCAACGCCACACAGCCATCTTGGTAGGAGAATAGTAAGTGCTGATAATCAAACCGAAGGTGCAACCGTCTTGCTGCGTCATACCGAGACGCATTAGGGTTAGAGAAGAGTTTTTCTCTTTGACTGATATTGATACAACCCCGCTTCAGTTGCATTTTCTAGCCAGGAGCAAGCAACGCGTGAACTCCTGTCCGACTCCATAATCGCCCGCCGCGGATTCGACATCGTGCTAATTGTCACTTCTGCTCATACTTCATGTAAACAGTGTGATAGAAAACTCGATGTACGCCCTCCGTCACTTTGTCTCAGGCTCTTCGGGCGCGGGGAAAAAACATTTGAGCTTCCCTAAGTGCATTTCATGCTTTTTAATTGACACCATCGCATGTTAATTCGAAGCATGTCACGGATGTGTCACACCAGTAAGCCGCCAGTGTCCGACCCCATGTAATGTCGAATTACGTTCCCGCTGCTCATCGCCGTGACAATAGATAAGCTTCTCCTAGGCAACGCCGAGCGGTTCAAACATTCAAGTGTAGCTGAGGTGTTTTCTCTGCTCGCCGTCCTATTCACTCAGGAAGTGGCCGATGAACAGGGTGGATCTCGCTGTATTTTTTTTTAATCCCTTCCTCTGCTGCTGATCACTTGCTGCTTCTGTCTCCCTCTCTTTCTGTCTGGGCCTCTTTCTGTCTCTCTCCAGTGCTACAGTATATTCAGTGCCTTTCTCAAGGGCACATTGGCAGCAGATACAGCAGATTTAAATCCAGGTTACAGTTTGAACAAAACCTCCTCTTGGTGCAAAACATTCTGGACTTGGACCCACAGAGAATATTGGCTCGGTTGAAACGGCGAGCTCCGTTGCCTCTTGCTGCTAACAATGAGGCCAAATGGGGTTTGTCAAAATATTTCTTCTTTATAATCCTCACAATGCACTTAAATTGGATTTTCAGCATTGCATGACCTTAAATCAGTTGCTACCATTCTATGCTTACTAGCTATCTAGCATTGCCAAGTGTCATTGACAGTATCTATTGTACGGGAGACAGTATTTTGCGCTGGGCTAAGAAAATCTCACAGGCGTCCACGTTTCAATTTCAGACTCATGACTTTGAATGGAAAGCAGCATATAAATAACGCTTATGTACATTCACTATAGATGTGCACTGAACAGTATAGCGGCACCGGCAGTTGTCGCACAGTGAGTGTCCAGTAATCCAGTCTACCCTTGGAGAGCCGCCGCTGAGCGAAACTGCAGCACTTGTTCTCAAATCAAAGAAGGCTCGAGGAGGTGTGGAGATAAAAATCATCTTAGTATTTCCATTCTGCAGATTGAAAAGAGACAAGAGTGAGTGAGAGTTTGTGGTGAGATGTGAGGACGTGATACAATGGAACAAGGGGGGAAGACAAGGAGTAGCCAGACAAAGGAGGACACAAAGCTTAAAGATAAAGATCCAATATGGATAATGGATGCTTTGCAATAAGCTAAAATATTGCTGTGTCTGTAAACTGAGTAGCACCTGCTGACCAGTGAGGTGTTTCAATATACTGGATATAAAATGGTTCAACAGACATATTTCTTTCCCCAACACTGGTATACTGCGTTTTGATATGTCATCATTGGAAAAATACTAGGAACTACCTTTGCTGTACAACATGACCAATGGCAGTCATGGAAAAAAGCAATTACATGACACTAGATATTTCAATGCTGCATAGATCACAGTTAGTATGAATAGTACTGA
>NC_136011.1:5091049-5098549 GCF_048128805.1 Centroberyx gerrardi | reverse complement strand
ATTTGAAAAGCTTCAGTCAGACAAAACTGGCAAATCAGGATAAATAAGCCAGTGTGGCGCTTCGGAAAGTCTTCCAGTACTGCTGGTTTGGAGGATTTTATGCAGTCTTAAATGGTTCCAGCACCATAAAGGTCCGATGTAGAGTCATGTGAGCATGATGCTATAGGAGACCTTTCTAAAATGGTTCTTTAAGGCATCAAAAAGGGGTTCTGCTGTGGTACAAGCCTAAAGAACCATACACGGAACCCGTTTTGCAAGTTTTTTTTAGAGTGTACCTGAACGCCCTCCTCTCCTCCTGCCCGTCTCCGTGCTCCTGATCGGTTTTACCGGCCAGCTGTTCCGAGCTGCACACCGAGGACCGCCCAGTCCCATGGGCATGGTTACCGTTGGTTACCATCGCCGTTAACGTCACACACACACACACACACGCATACACACACACTGCTCCATCACCCTCTCCTCTACATCCAGCCAGGCTGAATCAAGCTCAGATAAAGCTCTTATGGTCCCTGATGAGCCGTTTTGCACTTTAGAGGTGTGTGTATATGTGTATGTGTGTGTGTGTGTGTGTGTGTGTATGTGTGTGTGTGTATACATGTACACTGCAAGAAAGATTTTAACACTCAATACTAGATGAAATGACCTGCTAAGATGGACATTTTTTTACAGTGTATGACTGTACCTTAATTTGTATCTTTATTTGTATCTTTATAATATTTTTCTCTCCATCTCTCTCACTGTTCACTTTGTTGCATGCAGGTACGCATAGGCATGCAACCCGCCCCCCCTCCCTCCCACACACACACGCACACACACACACAAACAGAGTCTGCCTCCACAAAGGTTAAGTGGTAAACAGGGCGATGTTATTTAGCGTTCGTAGAAAATAATCAAGATAGAGAGTATCGTTGGGGGGGTCAGGGTAATTTTTCCACTGAAATTATGTTAAACAGACAGATCTCCATCAAAGTTATTAATTCCTGTTAGCTTACCCCTTGGTTTATCTCTGACCTGTCTGTGACCTCTCTCTCTCCCTGCAGCTAGTCTGTGGCAGATTGGAGTTTTAGTTATACAAACAGAAATAGGCGGAAATAATCTCATTGGTGGAGTTCAACCTCAGTGGGCGGAGCCAAATAATTCCAGTTATGTTAGACTGAAGCCCAGTGAAAAAGGGAAGAGGTAAGAGAGGAGGAAGCTAATATTAGCCTAGCACAATTGCTACAAACTGAAAAAAATGCAGTCTATCCATAAATTATCTAGGTTAGCTAGTTAGCCTAGCTGACCTTCCAAGTTCAAACTAGCCATACTAGCCTAAAGCTATCTAGGTAAGCTAGTTAGCTAGCTGCTGACCTTCCAACATCATGAATGCCATGGTCGTGAATGAATGAAAAAAACAAGTCGTTGCCATTTATATTTTTATTAATATTTATTCACCAGAGTTCCGTCTTTGTCATTCAATTTTGCCAGTTAGCTAACTTAAGCTCTGCAAAACCGTCGTTCTTTGGCTCCGCCCACTGAGGTTTAACTCAACCAATCAGATGATTTCTGCCTCCAGAGCAGCTCTGCCTCTGAGAAATGTTTGCAGAACTAAAACTCCAATCTGCCAGTCTATGTATTTGCGATTAAACTAATATTTTGCGCAGGGGTTTGGGACGAGGGAGAGGGGGGAATCTCTATTTGAAGCTGTTGATTCTTCAGCCCATTTTCAGCAATAGGGAGTTAATCACATCAATGCAAAGCCTCTGTTGGTGTGTGTGTGTGTGTGTGTGTGTGTGATAGGTGTGCATGCCTGTTTGTGTGTCAAATGATTACTCATGTTCACACATAAGCTGACAAATCTATATGTGGCTGCACTGACAATAGCATGCGTGACCGTGTGTATACATGTATGTGTGTGTGTGTGATGACGTGTATGTGTGTGGGTGTGGATTTGGCCCTTTCTCCTTTGTGATTGTGACTTTATTAAAGGTGTTTGTTCTGACGGATGGCAGAGACACAGAGAAAGCTAAAATAGAAAGCACATAATCCGTCTTTTTTCTTTTGCTAAGATATTGCATATTATACACATCATGTGTCAAAATATAGAAGAGTGATTTATAGGACAATCTCAATCCATGACATTTTGCTGGTTTATGGTATCAGAATGTAATGATAATATCATTTATTATAAGCAAGGCTTAAAATTACCATTAGCTATTAGCCAAGCGCTGGTGAATGCTGGATGCGTTTTTTTTTATCTGTCAATTCTTCTATCCACTTTGGCAGGAACACTGACAAAAATACCCATCTTAACAAAACATTTAAGCAAATATTGAGTCTTAAAATGGATTTTTTTTTCTTAAAACAAGTGAACACATCTGTCAGTGGAATAGGATTATTTCATTTGTCTTCAAGACACATCAACATGTTTCAAGTGATCTGCTTTATTTCAAGATATTACCATTTGTTTCAAGAAAATTCAGGTGAAACTGCACTGGAAACAAGTGAAGTTACAGATTTTTTCTCACTTTTTTTTTATGGAAAAAATAGATTTTAAGACTCACTAGGCTACTAGATTAAATGACATGTTAAATGGAGAGTTTAGTTAGTATAAATCTAAATTAGTAGATAAAAATGTTTGTTTCGTGACCATAAGAGTTGATGGAGAATTGAGAAAAATATTTGTTGACGAGGGTATTCCTCGTCAACAAATTATTTTTCTCAATCAGTGTTTCTCAATCAGTGATTCAAAACGGATGCAAGACCATTCTGACAAGGTTGCAAGCACAAGGACTTACACAGAGTTCACTGCAAAAGCTGTCCATCAAGTCCTTTAGTCTAATATTCACTCTTAAAATCTTATTTTCCTGATAACAGATGTGATTCTTCCATTGGTTTTCAATGCAGTTTCACTCATTTCAGGAATTTTCTAGAAACCAGTGCCAACATCTCAAAACAAAGCAGAATAAGGCGGATTTCTCCACTAGTATCAAGAAAATTACGCTTGATTTAAGAAAATATTTGAAACAAGTTGATTTGCATTGGGAAAAAGTCAATAACCTGTGTGCGTGTGTGTGTGTAACCTCAGACCATTTGCAGATTTTTTCCACTTCTATTTAGAAAAAATACGATTTTACGACCTGTTATGATGGATATTTTTGCAGCGTTGCACCCACATGCTTTATGTTCCAGAAGTTTTAATCTCCGGTGTCTTGTATATTTGCTTACTGACCACATGCTGCACCTCAGTAAGGTCATGCCAACCAGTGTTAGAGTGCTTTGTGAAACTCTGTGGTTATCTCAGGGCCTCGTGCCACACGCCCCATACGCTGGACGCCCAGAAATTATGGCATGTAATTGAGCCGCTGTAATTTGTAGTGATTGACCCAGAGGGCTGGCTATTAGCAATTGTCAGCCGTAATGATAGATCCCTTTAGCATTACGGCCCAATGTCCGTCCCCGGCGTCCGCGCCCGCTTAAGTCGTTATTTATAGATCATGTCACGCCTGCAATAAACATAAAGCATAAAACTGCGGCTAATGTGCCGCTAATGAAATCTGGACATGAGCAACTTTATGAATTGAAATAATTCACGGGACTGTTTCGGCGGCGTCGGGTGCCTCTCGGTCGTAACTCAGGAAAGGTTAGCTGTGTGTGTGTGTGTGTGTGTCTGGAGTGTGATTAGCTGCCTTGCTCATTTGCAGGATGTAAAATGTATAACGGCGCAACAACAATGGTGTCAAAGGGATTGGAGTCTGCCGCGCTGAGCTGTTACATTGCCTTTGGATAAGTGGATGAATAAAGTATATTCAGTCATTTTTCAGCCAAAAGTACGACCTCCATTCACTTCACTTGTGCGAGGAGCGCGTTATTATAAGCTTCTGTTATATCCTTGAGATCTCCTTTTCACATCTCCATGTCTTTTTGCCTTAAAGACAAGCTATTTATACTGTATAGCTTTCTTTCTTTCTTTTTTTTTATAGTGAATTCATTTGGAAATTGATGACCGCGTGGAAAATGGTTTCTTGCAAATATATGAAGGGTTTCACTGAATAGATATCTATTCTGGAAAAATTGTTTTACCTGATGCTCACCTTTAAAAACATAGAAATCACAAAAACATGATCTCATTCTCTAAATGTTACTATTTTGTAAGTAAATGGCTCAAATATCCTCAGTCACATGTAATAGTGAGTTTCATCCAGACAATCAATGTCATATTTTTCAACTGGTGGATATCTAATTTTGAAATGAAAAATGTTATATATATATAATATATAACATATAACATATATCCTTTTTGGCTACTTAATGGTCTTGTAAGTTGACTTGAATATATCCCCACTGTTACACTACTACTTAAGGGATTTTGGTTAGTTAAATGTAATCCTCCATGCTATGAAAAGCAGTTTAGCAGTAGTAGTAGTAGTGGGTGTATATATCTGTGTATACATGTGTGAGTGGCTAATCTAGTTGCATTGAAGTGTGTGTATGGAGGGTCTGGTTAAATAGTAGAAAAAAAAGCAGAGGCAAAAGAGCAGAAACTCTTGGCTTGCTCCTCAAAGGTCTCGCCACAAAACCCCACTACCTTGGAGTGGTGTTCAAAACCGCTAGAGCTGCTGTAAATTTGAGTGTTTGAAATGAACAAAACACCATTACATGTTTGCATAGTTTGGGAAATTGGCTTAAATTGTATTTTAACATGGGAAATGGTTTTGGAGCTGGAAGCTGAGTTGTCCACTGTAGAACTCCATTGACAAGCACTTTGTCATGGCCTATTTACTGTATGCAAAATCTGGTTTTCCTGCTTGAGGCCAAGGTTTGAATCCTGCTGGGAATTCCAGCTATACCTACACATAGCTATGTTGCTTGCCTATTAATGTTATATTATTAAAGCTGCACTAGACAAGACTTATATGTATAAATACACCCAACTTATCAGCCTAAATCACAAAGTGGGGCTACAAAGAGCGTCCCATCTCCCACTAACTGAGATGCTGTAAATTTGTCCCATTCGCCAAAATGAATTTCTCTGAATTTATGGTCACTGGTGGGGAATCTTCTTGGCACACGGAACCAAAGGATTGCTAAGCCGACAGAAAATCTGCCACAAAGAAGAAGAAATTTTGGTCTGGTGAGTGCACAGTTACATGATCTCTGGGTAATGAAGTTCTTCAAACTTTCAAAATTTCAAACAGTTATCCCTCACTGCCACCGCCAAAGTGCGACCACTCTAATATTTGGATTGAAAGACTTTCTCAAGGACACTTTAACAGAACTTGGCTTGAACCCGGTTGAAGAATGGTCTTTCTAACCACCAGTAGGCCACCTTGTAGGCATAATGTTCCGTTTGTATGTTTAAAAATTGGGCAAAATCAAGAACACATAGATAAAAAAAAGTCTATAAACATACGTTGTAGGATGTGATTGAAAAGATAATATTGAACTCTCAGTTCCACAGTCTAAGAGCCTTTATGGCAAAAATACAGTCACCTTTAGTCTTGAGTCCGGACTGAGGGACAGTCAGAAGTCTCTGGCTCATAGGGAACTAAGAGCCAGACCTAGAGAAGATCACACAAAACTGATCAACACACATAACCAAAGTAGAACACTTTTGTTGACCGACTGCAGAGTTTGGAGCTGGACCTAGACATGGACACCAGTGAACCTTGACCAGTTGAAGAAGTGGGTCTCACACCAGTGGTGTTAAGCATGGAAAAGCCAGCATGGGCCCAATTAAAATTGACCTGTGTTGACCTGGGTCAGTGGTTTGTGGGAGCAACAACAACAACTCACAAATTAAGTTCAATGAACCTTGGGAAAGATCGGGATCTAGGTTAAGTGTCAGTTGGCACCAGGGACAGAGAATGCGTCCCTCAGTGTAGGTCTGTCTTCATGTTGACCAGATGCTTTAAAATGAAAAGGTGCTATGTGTAGCATTTTTAAACATCAATATATCATTGTGAATTAATCATGATACCTTGGTATAATTACTGTAAACAAATTAGTGTACAACAATCCAGCCATTTTCCGCCAAATCCGACCCAGTGGCACACAATGTAAAATGCAGTGTAGAGGCAGGTAGAGGCTGCCAATCGTCTGTTTATTGTAATTACTAACGTCTCAAAATTAATGTGGTAATGATTTATTGATGGTAAAATACTACACATAGCACCTTTAAGCTGGCACTGTTTTTGTGGTGCCAATAGAGATGGTTGGTCTCATACTGGAGAACCATGGGAGCTGAAGAAAATGATAGGATTAAAATAGAAGAAACAAACATCATGCTGCCCATGTGGAAATATTATTATTAGACGTCCATTAAGATTCTTGTGCCATGAAGGAAATGGCACATTCAAACCAATCAATCTAGCTTACCTATAACCCTAACCCATGTAAAACATCTTAGGATTTCATGAATGCTAATTTCAAAGGAATATTTTAGTGCTACATGGTCTTAAAGCTGTTTCACAGGCCTCTCTGGCCTGCAACAAGGAAGAAAGTGGCTCCATTAATGTGAAATATCTATTGGGAAGTGACCATAAATATATGTGAATTTAAAAAAAAAGTTTTCATCAGGAGTATTGATCCGTGCTCTTGTTCACTTTTATGAACGGACAAGGTTAGGTCATTGGTTCCAGGGTTTGCATGGTAGCTGGTGGACTGTGTGTGTGTGTGTGTGTGTGTGTGTGTGTGTGTGATATTCTGAACAACGTGTTTTCCAGCATTGCACTGTAAGGGCTGCTTGTTTGAGCTGCTGTCCATGCTGTCTTGTGTTTAGTCTGTGTGCGTGTGTGTGTGTGCATGGCTGTGTTTGTGCATGCGCGCGTCCATCCGCGTGTATGCGTGTGTCCGTGTGTGTGTGTGTAAATCTCCTGTTGTCTTTTCCCCATCTTATTGCTTTCTTGAGCTTCTCGGGGAGAAATCCTCTTGATTTGCCCAGTCCCCCAGGCTAGAGCCCCATACACAGCAGATGTTCCACTGAAAAGGCCATGAATGTTTAATCATTTGTGTTATTGATGCTGCCTTTTTGTTTGTTAGCAAGTGTGAGTGAGTGTCAGGGTCTTATGTGTCTATTTTTGCATGTTGTGCATCCGTCTGTGAGTGTGTGAGTGTATGTGTGTGTGTGTGAGTGCGTGAGAGAGAGATAATATATGCGTGTTTGTGTATAAGTAAGTAAATTCGACTAAATATGTATTTCTTTTTTTAATGATGGTGTCAGACTGTATCGTTTAGCTGTTTATATGTGCAAGAATCTCCTTTTTTACCTCACATGCCCCACAATGAATGAATAATGCAGTCTATTAAAAACATTATTCAGGATCATTACTGAGTGCGGTGTGTCAAGTATCACATCAATGCACTCACACAAAACAAGACGATCTTGTTCTTTTGCCAAACAGAAAGTTAAAGCCGACTCCCCCCCCCCCCCACCCCCCAACCCCCACCCGATCATGGATGAACAAACTGGGGCCCGTCTCTAAACTGTGATTTGTTGGACTTAAAGCTGCTGTTTTAGTA
>NC_136011.1:5031049-5088549 GCF_048128805.1 Centroberyx gerrardi | reverse complement strand
TCCCTAATGCACTTAACAAAAGCCGCCGGTGTACAGTATATCCGCCTCCATCTTTATTACTCTCTCTATTTCTTTCCATTTTTTTTGGTACCTCAGCGTCTTTGTGTCTCTCTCTTTCTTTGTATTTACATTCACTTTGTAGGCGTTTAGCTGATGCCCTTATCCAGAGTGACTTACAATGCAACAGTAGAATAAGCTTCAATTCCTAGATCAGCAAAAATGACAAGCAACCGAAAATAAAAAGGTCAAAGGTCAGGGTCTTAGCGGCCTTACAGTATTTCTATGACAACAATCATGTAAGAGCGAAATGTGAGGAAAATAAATTAAGGGAAATAATACAAACTGAGGAGAGAGATAGAAGGGATTCGCTTTTCTGTATTTGCACTCTTTGTATCTCTTCCTCTACCTGTGTTTCTCTGTATTTCGTTCTCTCTCTCTCACACACACACACACACACACACACACACACACGGAAACAGATGCACACCGATGCAAACACACGCACTATCCATTGTAAGAGTTAATATGTCTATTGTTAGGCCATTACGTCAAGCACTTATCCCTGAGTGTTTGCAGTCTGCTGAAGGGAAAGAATTGAAGGTGAGGGCGTGTAAGGTATTGTACAGACACACACACACACACACACACACACACGCAGGTCGCTAGGCTGCAAAACCATGGCAACATTTACAGGATCGGGCGTAAGTGGCGATTAGGTGAAGCCATGCTGGAGGCTGGAGAGACTGTAGAAAATCCACTATAACTAACTTGGCTTCGGTGCTGGAGGCAAACAGTATTGTTCAAATGTTATAAAGGGACTTCTGCACACTTAGATCCGTGGATGTTTCAGGTATTAGATGAAGTTGCGAGTTTTGTGGGCAGAGGGTGAGAAGAGTGAGTGATATTCTCCTGATTTGTGCTTAGAAATGTAAAAACCTCAAAATAATAAGTCGTGATTTTGGGATAAATTCGAGAAAATAACACTGATCTAGCTAACTATCAGTCACTTTGCATGAACTGTAATAGGCATGGCAGCTGTCATAGAAACCACTGCTCAACTGTGATCAATCCCCCTTACTTTGTGAAATCCACTTAGAAAAACAGATAAATACATAAATAACGAAGAAGCCTATCGATATTCCCTCGCTGTTTTTATCCCGCGCCGGTCCGACCCCTCCCCCCTTCCCTCCTTCCCTTTAAATCGACTGTCGAGGAGCGAAGACATTAACAGAGAAAAGAAAAGAGAAAAGAAAAAAAAACCAACGCAACAGATAATGTGGACATTTCATGCGTAAGCCGTGCGATATGAGAGATGTATTAATGGGGGGAAATTATTGTGCATTCAATTACGGCGGAATGCCTTCGCCGAGACGTTTGTGTGATTTGGCCGCGGCCCCTGCGACGGCGGGGGGTCCCCCTCCTTCTGACTGATGAGCGCCCTAATCTGCTAATCTCACCGACGGGGTGGAGGGGGGGGGGGGGTATCTGACGACGTCCCAGCCTCGACTCACCGCCCCGCCGTAACGGTGGCCAATAAAATTAAAGAGCCGCTGCCTGCCTGCCTGCCTGCAAAGAGAAAGACGAGAGAGGGAAAGAGAGAGAGAGAGAGGAAATCAGAGATAGATAAACAAATAGAATCATAAAAAGGCAGGGCGCTGGTGAAGTGGTAATTCGGTGGGAGTTCATTAGGGGAGAGATGGAGGAATGAGGAGCGGAGGGCTAAACTGTGGATGACATTACCTCTAATGTGGCTCCCCCGCCGAGTTTGTGATAGGGTGGCCGTTCCCGGCGAAAATAGGGTTTTTAGCATGACGCTACGCTCGCAAAAGACAAAACTCTCGCTAAATAGGATTTTTTTTTTTGAAGCATTATGCTATTTTAGTGCAGAAAAAACATCTCCAAATGTTTTTTTTTTTTGCGAATGTGTTTCGGGCGTACAGCCAAGTTGAGACAACATGTACAAATGAGTTTTTGCCGCGTGGCGAATTTGCAAGGCGCTACAGTGTTTTTAGAAGTAAGCCTATAGTCACCTTTTCTCTTTTGTTTCTAAAGCTGTGGAGAGACTATCAATTCAATTTCATCAATTATAGTGTCAATAACAAACTGCAATTATTTTATTATTCTGGGCAGCTCACTTAAAAGTGCATTTGTTATCTATAATATGAAGCTACTGAACATTCATTGAACAATTCACTCTCTACTCTGTTTGATGTCTTTTTTTTTTACCTCATATTTACCATTTAAGTCAATCCATGAACATATTTCAATCTCTTAACTTTTCCACCATCTCTTTTTACCAGTAATGTTACATACAGTATATCAGATCATACTTCATTCCGTCTCCTTTAAACATCATGTCACTTTGAAGTTCTTGAAGGTTTTTGTTGGACATGCAAATCCCATTCATTTCTAATGGGAGATTATGTTTTTTCCTTTTCCTGATTATGGCTTTCCTGACACAATACAAATATTATGACAATGGAAACGCCTGCTTTAGCATTAAGGAGCACAAATAGAAGAAAAAAGGTCCAATACTTTAGATTAAACCCCCCTTTTCCTGTTTTTATGGTGTAGTTACACATAGGGATGCAATGGAGGATCAAACTTGTGTAAATTATGTAAAAATAGGTTCTTTTGAGGCTAAAGAAAATACATAAGATTTTTGTTCATACTGGTGGTTGTTTGTCTTATGATGCTCACTGACATAGATCATAGGTCACCCACCTTTTTATTTATCACTTTCTACACATTATTCAAAGCTGAAAATTTGGCACAATTGGTTCAGTGAGTGAAAACAGGCTCATCACTCACCTCCCCCTGCCTTGAATATATACAGGTGAAGATGTTGCATTTGGTTACACCTCGAGAAAAATCACACTTTCTCCTCACAGTAATTGTATAACAATTCGTAACGTACCATACTCCTTTTACCGCTGCCTGAGAACAACACAATTACACAAACAAGCGAGCTGCAATCTAAAGGGCCACGTCAAGGCTCCAGCACACCGTACCGAATCTATATATCGGTTCAAAGGTAATACCTCACAGCGCAGTGAAGGCTCCCTGCGTTCTGCATCCCAGTTTCTGCATCGTTACCGGGGGGATTACAACCGAAAGAAGTGTAACTAACGGTTCCATTGTCTGCCGTCTACCTCTGGATGTCTTTGTGAGAGACGTCAGTTCGTCTGTAAACAAATTTGTGTTGCTCTTAGCGTTCTGGCGGATTTGTTGTCTGGTGGAGCGTATTTAGCAGATGAAACGTGTTGTTGTGACAAGCATGATAGAACACATATGTCGCCGACGGCTATCCTCCCCCTGCCTCCCCTATTGTGGCTACATAAGCAACTGATTGTGTTTTCGGGTTTCGGAGTGAGTGCGCGGCGACGAATGTGGCGGCTGTTGTTTTTTCATGTGAGCTGCTGGTATCTCATGGCGCTTTAATGTTGCCTGGAGCTGTGTGTGTGTGTGTCTGTGTGTGTGTGTGTGCGTGTGTGAGAGAGAGAGAGAGAGAGAGAGAGAGAGAGTGTGAAAGTGAGAGAGAGTGAATTACAAGAGTTGCTTCCTCCCTTTCCCTCCATTTCGGTATTCTCTGTCATTCTTCATCCCCCCACCTCCCCTCCTCTCCACCTCTCTCCTTTTCTCTCCATCTCTCCTAATCTCTTCTTTTCTCTTGTCCCCTCCTCTCCTTTCCTATTTTCTCCTCTCATCTCCTCTTTTCTCTCCTGCTCTCCTCTTTGCTCCCCTGTTCCCCTCGTCTCCCAATTTCTCATCTCCCCTCCCCTTTCCTCCTATCCTCTTTTCTCACCTCCTATTTTCTCTCTCCTCTCCTCTCCTCTCCTCTCCTCTCATCTCCTCTCCTCTCCTCTCCTCTCCCGTCCTCTCCTCTCCTCTCCTCTCCTCTCCTCTCCTCTCCTCTCCTCTCCCCTCCTCTCCTCTCCTCTCCTCCTCCTGTAATCCAGTACTTTAGAGTGGATGTAATTGCTCAGACAGAGCAGGCGTTCAGAGTACTGTAGATGTAAATGCTGCTCCATGGCGGTGGCTGGCTTAATGAACAGCAGGGCTCGCAGCCCTCTGGCAGCACTTAAACTTTAAAACATCTATTATTGAGGCCTGAGAAAAAAAACAGGCGAGCGGCCAGCGCTGACCCCTCTCTCATCCCTCTCTTTTTAAATCTCTAGTCTAGGGATGCAGGGGTTGATGTTAAAGGGAGAGGTGCTACATGTCGCATTTTTAAACATCAATACATCACTGGCAAAATAATCGTGATGCCTATAATTACTGTAAACAAATAAGACCATGGTGGAAATGATTGGTAGCCTCTTTCTCACACCAGTGGTGGAAGCGATTTTTCCATCAGCCTTTCACTCCTTCCACCATCTGCTGCCAGAAACTCTGAAAGCTTTATCTCTGTTTGCTCTGGAAGAACAGCGCCCTCTAACTGTTTTGTGCCGTAAAGCAATCCAGCAGATTTCCCGCCAAAACCGACCCAGTAGAGGCCAGTAGAGGCGGCCTTTGTTTTACGGTAATTAGACTAATGTCTCAAAATTTATGTGGTAATAATTTATTGATGCCACAATGTTACATGTAGCACCTTTAAAAATGAAAATAAAATAAAAATATCCCCTCCTGCAATGGTCTTTTGGATGGCTTGTGCGGTAATGAAATAGATGTGTAAGCTAGATGTGCTGTGTAGATGAAGTTGCAGTTGGATAGGTTATGCTAACCTCTCTCTATCTCTCTTTCTCTGGGAATAAAAATTTAAAAGGCCATTATACTCCATCACCTCCACCATGCATGGTGTCACTGCCATCACTGCAGTGTCAAGTGTCTTATTTCTGTATTAGTGGGGGAGAGATAAGTGTGTGTGTGTGTGTGTGTGTGTGTGTGTGTGTGTGTGTGTGTGTGTGTGTATGTGTGTGCGCAAACTTATGCATAATGTGCTATCCACTGTATGTGTGTGTGTGTGTGAGTGAAAATAT
The DNA here is from genome assembly GCF_048128805.1 of Centroberyx gerrardi. Taxonomy (NCBI): domain Eukaryota; kingdom Metazoa; phylum Chordata; class Actinopteri; order Beryciformes; family Berycidae; genus Centroberyx; species Centroberyx gerrardi. Next base: position 5,083,570 of record NC_136011.1, on the reverse strand, counting down.
ACTGTACAAGAGGTGAGCTGTGAGTGTGAGTGGGCCTTGCTCTGCTCTGGACGCACTTATCTCTCTCGGTGTGTAATGGATCCTGCTGAATATTTGCATAAGGTATGGAGGTGATGTCATTTGGTCCTCAGAGCTGCATTTCAATGATGGCTCGGCATTAGCAAAATGGACACACTCGAACAAACTGCTCCACTCGATTCCTTAAATCCAAACTTTTCTATCTGTAGAAGTTTGAATTCACCTCTAAATTAAGCTGTTTTAGTGCTAATACAAAAGCAGAAAATATCACCGAGACACACAGAACTCCCTCTGATAAGTAATAGAAAGTCACTTTGTATGTATATTTCTTGGTAAAGAAATTACAAGAATTTGAGGTCTTTCGGCTCTAAATACTTTGAGTAAAGACCCCCCACTCCCGCCCACAATTTGGTGACCCTTTCCACCCTGTTAGTATTTGAGAAGACGTGTGGTTTCTTAGGTATATGTACATATGTCTAGGTCAGATCCTCCCTTCCGATTGTCTGTTTGGAGTATGCTGTTTCTTAGGTATATGTACATATGTCTAGTTCAGATCCTCCTTTCCGATTGTCATCTTGGAGTGTGCTGTTTCTTAGGTAGATGCACATATGTCTAGGTCAGATCCTCCCTTCCGATCTTCTTCTCAGAGTTTGCAGTTTCTTAGGTATATGTACATATGTCTAGGTCAAATCCTCCCTTCCGATCGTCTTTGGAGTTTGCAGGTTTGTCGGTGCAGAAGCAGTGCAAATGTCAAGCATGGTGGAGGGAAACTTCTTACCTTCAAGAGTTCAGTCAATGCAGCACAATGCTCACACACATGATCATTTTAGCTGTACTTATTTAGAACTCTCTCTCTCATGATCTTTCCGCGAGAATGCTGAGCCTCCGTTCTGTGCCCTGGCAAACCCTCCCCTCGCTAATAGCCGTCATCTTAACGCCAAAGTCAGGTATTTTTCAGGTTAAATTTGGGGTGATGACGCTGGGCGGTGATATTAATCTCGCCGCCGACATCGCTGCGGTGGTAATGAAGGATGCCCACCGTTATTTGTATCCTCGCGTGTCGAGTGTTTTGTCAAAAGTAGGCGAGTTTTGCTTGCCTGGTAGATTTGTGTTCTCCCCCGGGAGCCGTGGCCCAGTAAGAGACAGCAGTTGCTCGACATAATTAGACCGGGAAGGTCCTTGTAAACTCATTAATATCTCGCCCGGGCTGAAATGGCTGGCTCGCCGGTGGTTCCCCGGCGAAGAAAACGGACAGATTTCTGGGAAGGAAGGAAGATATGCCGTGAAACTTTAGCGAGAGGAGTGGAGGGCTTGATGTAAACAAGTTGAGGTGCTGGCCTAGTAGTGCTGGAGGAAGGAATACTGGCTTAATTTAAGAATTAATTTATGTTTTTCATATGATCTGGGACAGTGTATTCAATATTTCTGACCATGGACGAATCTGTCCCAAAGCCACAGCAGAGTCAATTCACTAAACCCTAAGCTATAGCAAAGTTCCTGCAGTAACTAGTATAATTTGCCACCAAAACGTCCAACCTATTTTTATTGACTTCTGGGGACAAAGTGGACCAGTGACTGATGACTGACAAGATATTTAGCCAATGTGATAAATTGTTAGTAGTAGGTCACCAAACTATCAGCTTAGAGGGAACATTGGTCCTGAATTCTCCCCTAATGTGATTTTTTTTAGATAGTGCTTCCAAATGAATTTCAGGTGATTTTTGTTTGATCTTTGCTATCCATTATAATGATAAAAACTACAAGACTCACTTAAGGTATAGCAAGTGCCACACCTTACTATACCCATTTCATCTGTCTTGTTTGGAAATATTGCTCTTACTGCTTTACTTGCTCTGTGTTATGGTTGTCTTTCAGCCAACCACATATTTCCACACACATGACAGCATCAATTAGTGGTTGGTTGCAATATGCTGATTTTCTATTTGGTCTATAAGTTCCACTGGGGGGCAAATGTTTATCTGGTACCAAAGTGGGAACTCTTTAAATTACAGCTCTCTCATTTCAGTAATTACGGTTTACTTAGATGGCAACAATATGGTAGATAATGAGAAACTATTAATACTGCAAGAAAAGAGACTGGACACTGGTTTCCGCTCTGTCAGCAATGGTATATTTTTCACAAACTGCAACAAAAGCCAACATTAGATCTCATTACTTAATGTTCAGCTAAGCTCAAGTAAATGCGAGACGTATTACTACCAACAAAACCATCTGTGTCAAATCAAGCTACATGTTGTTACTGTAGGTGAAAGGTAATGTTGGAAAAAGTGTTTGCTGATTAGACTTTGGCCACTCAGGGATTCTGATCTTTTAGACTTCAGTTTTTTTCTTCAGACGTCAGCTTTTATGGTCCTACAACTCCCATTCACTTCTAGTCAAGTCTAATTTACTAGTCCCTACCCGGGGATGCGCGCGCCACAACTACGTGCAGACTTCCGGGGATGCGTGTGCCACAACTCCGCGCAGACTTGCCAAAAAGGCGCATAAACAGCATATAAACAGCGTAAATTTGTGAAAATGGAAAAATGAGCTCCGTCAGTCCCTGCCTATGCCAATGATCAATGGCCATGTGCAGTTTCAGATTGATCGGCCAACCCGTTGAGGAGCAAAATGGATGCGGACAGACAGACGGACAGAGATTTCCTCATTTATAGTAGGATTAATAGAGCACTTTTAACACAATCACAAAGTACTTTACAGAGAACAAGCCATCTTCTAAGAAATGTCTGGTTTCCTGCTAATTTCCAGCTTTACTATGTTGCCAATCACATTATTGTCTGCTACTGAGGTGTGCTAGAGCAGGGGTCACTATGTACATCACGCCCCAGATGTCCATTTGATACAATCTGTCCTATCTGTGGAGACTCTTTGTTGTAAAATATGATTTAGAACACGACTGCATAACAGTCTATATCACATACATGGAGACTGGGGAGTGTGAATAGGCACACTGCAAAAAACTCCCTTTTTCCAAGTCAGTTGGTCTCATATTCAGTCTTAAAAGCTTAGGTTTTCCTAAAAGACGTGAAAAATTCAGAGATAGTTCCCCTTTTTTCCAATGCAGTTTCAGGGATTTACTAGAAAACAAATGTCAATATCTTGAAACAAGAAATATATCTCGCTATATCTCACCACATTGCACAATATTAGATTACAGTAAATGACATGTTAAAATGGTTTCTTGGTATGGTTTCAATAAGCGAGGAGAGTGACACCTGCAATAGCCAATAATTCTCATACACTTTCTCATTGTGCTTCCTTCTAGTGAATGAAAGACTAATGACTTTCAACTATTGCAAACAAACACACACACATGCCACACTCTCACTTACACACACGTACACACACACACTGCTCTATCACATGACAGCCTCGTGCAACCTCTGCCCTCGTCTCTGTCTGCCGCTGTCTGGGCCAAATTTTGGGAAAATATCCCCCTTTATATGAAAAATAAGCCCCGCAATGAGGTGTACAGTCCGTGCGAGGGAGGGTAGCAGTGGAGAGGCCAGTTTAGGGATCGTCCCAGAATGCCCTGGTGTTCCCAACAGCTCTCTAGAGACCGCTAAGCCCCTCGGCTACACCTACACACTATCTGCCCTCTCTCCTCTGTCCCCTGATGACACTATCCTAACAGTGGACATCATCAGGCAGATTAAAATCAGTTAATGCACTTGGGGCCAGTTGGGGTTCAACTCTTGCACACGCACACACACACACACACACACACACACACACATGGCCATCAACCAGCCATTTCTCGCTCACTTTTTAAAATTAATACCCATTGTTTTTGCTAAGCAGAGGATGTCCCAGAGGCTGCCTCATGGGGTTGTGTATGTGTGTGTGAGCATACGCCTGCGTGTGTGTGTGTGTGTGGGCAGCACATTAGAGTCGGTGAGAGAGGGTTTCAGTGGATTACGGCGGCCCCAAAGTGCTGTGCCCTTTCATTAACCTTGCCTCTTAGTCGTCTCATTTAATACAAAACAAATTCCTAATCTGGAGCCTGCTCAACAGTGTTGCAGCTCTTTCTCTCTCTATGTGTGTGTGTGTGTGTGTGTGTGTGTGTGTTACTGTTACTCTTATTGCCTTGGGTTCCCTCTGCCTAGCCCCCTAATTACTCCCCGAAACAGGCGGCCGGGCTCCTCCTATGTGCTATCATCATTTTAAATTTATTTTGATTGATTTGTGTCAGCTTTAACTATGCTTTGGGCCGGGGTCGATAAATAAAGATCAATACTTTAATGTTTTCCTCTGAACCTTTATTAAAAAATAGATTGGCTATAAAGAGGGCTGAATTACGGGGAGGAGTGCCTACTTCCAATGCATGTCAACTGGAATCTAATTGAACAACATTGAACCGTCGGAGATTAGTCCGGGGAATGCAGGCTGCAGGAGGCCCGGAGTGTTAGAGAGTGAGGAAAAAAGGAGGGAGAGGAGTAAAGAGTTGATGCTGGGGGAGAGAAAAAGAGAGAGAAAAGAAAGTTGGAGAGTTGTTTGGTCCGGCTGAATAAACCTGTGATGTCGTTCTGCTCTGGTCAAGGTATTTATTTTAATTTAGAGAGAGATAGAGATAGAGAGAGTCACTGGAATATGGTCAGTGGTCAGTATTCCAGTGGCTTACAGTATTCCAGTAGGGCAACGACTCCTAGACTCTAAAATAAGATGGTTCATTCACGGCTCTTTGGCTAGAATACCTGGGGAATCTGTTTAGATGCTACATACTACCTTATTTGGCGTACACAATACATATATTTCTTTAAAATTTGGTTCCGTATAGCATCAAACAGTAGTGAAATTTGCTTAAAAGACACAAAAAACATTCCTCTATGGCAAACAAACCATGTTTTTGAGACAAAATATTGTGGAGAAGCCATAAAATTGCAGTTTTGGCGTTTGGTGTTTTCTCACTTGAAATACAAGTTTTCATGGTCATTTATTTACCTTGAAGCCTGTTTAAAACCATTATATAACTCAAATTTCAAAATTACATAGAAGCATACATACATACATACATACATGCATTCATATACAAGCATTCTTACTTACTTGAACGTTTCATTTAGAGTACAGTGTCCCCTCTATTACAGAATCCCATGACAGGTCAAAGGTCATTGATACCATCCACTGTGACTGACTGACTGGAGAGAACTGACTGCACCACACCAGTATGTTATTCCCCAAACAGGGATGTCTTGTTGATTTTAGAGCTATATTGCTTTACCTCACTGCTTTGGGACTTGCTAATGATGCCAATTAGGAATGTTACTGTGCTAGCAGATCTCACTAGGGGAACTTATTAGAGGACGGACATACACACAAACACACACACACCTCTGGTCCCCCCCCTCTTCTGGCTAACTTCCACCAACCCAGGGGTTATTACGGTCAGGGTAGGGTGTGTGTGTGTGTGCATGGCTGTTATTTCCTCTTTTTCTTGTGTATTTTTGTGCGTGTGCAGTTGAGCCGCGTGTGTGTGTACCTCCCTTTCCATATGTGTGTCTTCTCCAGCTGTGGCCTCTGCTTGCCCAGCATTCAGCCCCATAGGGATCACAGAGGGTTAAGATAGCAGAGACCCTAACCCTCCCCCCCTCTCGGTTGTACCCCGGGTCCTCAGCACCTTTAAATGGGACAGTTTGACCCGGCCCCCAAACACACTGTGGGGGTGCAGCGCTCGCACTCATGATTAATGACGAGGGGTTACACCGCTGCTGACATCCTCAGTCCAGAAGGCCTGGACTGCTGGGCCTGGTTTATGCTTTCTGTGAGGCATGTGAGCTCGGTTATGAAGGCAGATGTAGCATCTACGAATTGACCACCAGAATTGACCAGATCCACCAGACAGGCAGTCTCCATTTTGAAAATACCACACAGGAAAACACTGAACTACAAACCTCTTTGTTCAGCCAATCCTCAATGGAGGCACGTCGACATAACTGCAGTGCCGTACATGTTATTCCTGATTTCATGCGGCCACAAATGCGGCCCAAAGCTCCCAATTGTTTCGTGCACAATTATGTCATTTTGACTGTGTGCACACATTTGTTCCCATAAGAAGCAAAAAACAGATTTTAGCCTTCCATTGTGTAACAAGCCAGATAGACACAAGAGAACAAGCAAATACACCCCACATTGTATTCTGAACACAAAACATTATACCTCAAAACCAAGAGAATTCCGGTTGAGTACACAAGTCTGGACGTCCTAAATAGCTGATCTCTGTAGGGAAATTCTCTTTTCTCTTGCCCCCCCCTCCACAGGGAGGTCAGAGGTCAGGCTCAGCTACAGAGCAGCAGGTAGGGATTGCGTGTCTTGCTCAAGGACACTTCAGCGGTGCGGATCTTTGCTGACACAGGGACTCAAACCTGGGCCTTCCGGTTCAAGGATCGTCTCTCTAACCGCTACTAAACTAAATAAAAAAGGCTCAAATATTTAAATGGTCTAGGGAACCGCCCAACGAGGTTTAGCCTCGGGGCAGGGCAGGGCAGGGCCCCGGGATTAAAATGCTCTTATTGTTATTTGTGTTGCTGTCACTGTCAGAGAAATGGAGAGAACACACCGTCCTCTGGTGCATCAACTGTCTTTCCAATCCACACTGTGATTAACCTTTTGTACAGGACACAGATTATGGCCTAAATGTGGTGTCCTCCCATGAACACACACACACACACACACACACACACATACACACACCCTCTCTCTTTCTGTGGTATTGTGTACAGTTGGTGTAGGGATCAGGTAACACTTTACTTGAAGTGCACTGTGTGTTATAAGAAAATTATAAACCAATCAGGTGAATAGATAAGCTTTTTCTCACAATATAATCATCAGGAAATTACATTCAGTTGAATATGTCATTAACTATACAGTTGCCCCATAAAGTATTCAACCCTCTCAATTTTTTGCATATTGTGTTTATTATATCATGCTCTGATTGTAATAATTATCATTCACTTACAATGTTCTTTGCGCTTATATCTTATGAACGCCACTTCGAGTAAAGTGTCACCGATCAGGTTATTTTCTTTTTTTCCCTTATTCTGTTCTCTTCCTTTATTTATTTCCTTTTTTAACTGTAATTAATGCATTCGCACATATCAACCAAAACTGACCACCATGCCAATTATTAACTGTAATATTGATTAATGATGTCTTTGTTGGCTTTATTTACCTATTGTCATCACCTTACGGACTGTCCTTCAGCATTAGATTTGATTGATTAAATTTGATTCATTTGATGACTTTAAATTAGACTAAGCATAAATGAAATGCTGAGAATTTCCACAATAAAGTCACAGACTTAGTAGATTGTGGTCCAATGGAGGTCCATTTTGAAGTTGGACCTCATTTCTTACAATGTACACATGTAAGAGTGCACTTTGTGTGCATTAAGTTTAATTTGGGACCTTCATTTAAACAGTGGTACTCCACTGAGAAGTAATGCTCTTTTATAATGCTTTTTACCATAGTAAAATCTGGTGGATCATTACCTGTAGGCCAGTTTAAGAGTGAACCAAATCATGTTGAAGAGATAGCCTGACATTTTGAAGTTTAGTCTGTTGTATTTCCTTAGCAGGACACAACAAGTTTCTCATTAAAAGCAAGAACGCCAACAAGTTCCCATACAGCACAGCGACAGAAACTTTTCTTCATCTCATTGTGACAAGCAGGAAGGAAAAAAAGCGGTCTTGCATTCAAAATGTCAAAGAGACCCAGTTAGGCAGTGATAAAGAAAAGTGTTAAACAGAGGGAGGAATCGCTACAGCACTTAAGATCCTATATTTCACGATACCATCGCTTTTATTTGAATACCTGATTTATTAAAGCCTAGTTAAATGAGAGGGCTTAAACACAATATAAACTTGATCCCTCGCAGTAACTGGCTCTTAATCTGTCTCTTTTCTTTCTCTCTTTTCTCTGTTTCAGGTGGAGGAATACTGATGCGCTGCTTCGTAGCCCTTCGCTGCTGCCAATCTCGGATCTGCTTCTAGTCTGGTATGTGATTGGAGCTCAGATGTGATACGTGGGATGGGATGTGTGTGTGTGGGGGAGTGGGGGCTGGGGGGTGGGTGGGGTGGGGGTAGGGGGGGTAGGTTATATCTGCGACTTGCCAACACTTATAAGTTTCACTGGTCAACAGCCATGGGAGGTGAGCCTGAAGAGAAATCATGTCTTGGAGAAGATCTAGGAGGCAAGGTGGGAAGACCTTGGGTTGTGTCCATCTCAATGGATACAGACACACACACACACACACACACACACAAACAGAGGCGTAGTGGCCATGGAGAGGGGTGATGGGTGGGGGGAGGTTAAGCTGGCGAGAATGTCAGAAGGTACGTGCGGCTGGCTTTAGTGCATTTTGTTGTAATGGCGTCCCAGTTGCCTTGTCAGAAATCAATGGGAACTGGGAGCCTCTGCGAGCACGGGGAGGTCAAGGCTTCGTCTGCCTAAATATTTCATCTTGGGAACACGTCTGGAGCTTTTAAAGACGAGCGCGCTGCCCTCTTTTCTCCTGCCTGAGGCGCGCGCGGCCGCACGTGCACACGGACAATCGCGGATACGCACAAAAAAACACATTTACACGTGCGCACGCAATCTTCCGGCTCTACCGCGAGTGTGCCGCGCACACGCAGACTTGCGGTCTCCTGAAAACACACGCAGACACAAATGCAAGCGGACACACACACATAGACGCAGGCACACGCATTCACGCTCGGACGGCACTGCTTCTCCGTCCTGGCTCGGGTCAGGGCTGGGTTAAAATCAATTCTAATCAATTATTAAGAGCTCGGGTACCTCAGCAACGCTAAAAAAAGGGAGCCAGTGGGCTGAGCTGACGGATGGAGTCCACTCCTTCCATCCCTGCCTTCCCTTGGACAAGTCCTTAACCCCCGAAAAAATCTGTTAACCAAAAAAAAAAAACCCAACTCTTCCCGATGAAGTGGCGAAAGCGGACGGAACATCGATATATCTGATCCTTGCATGTGCGAGCGAGCTGATTGTCTCCCGCGTTGTTATTACCTTTCCTCCCGGACCACGGGCTTTTGAAATAACTTTATTGGAGTTGGGAGGAGGAGAGGACGAGGGCAGTCGGAGACCTTGGCTGAGAGTTTGTCGAAACAGAGAGTGTTGGAGGGATGGAGAGAGACAGGAGCGCCCTTGACTGGAAATATGCGAGTGAAGAGTCCAGAGAATGAATGGTAGCCTGTACCGTCATGGCTATTTTGATGATAATAATGTGATACTTTATTGATCTCCCATAGGGAAGGTCTTTGTTCTCTTGCCCCCCCTCCACAGGGAGGTCAGAGGTCATGGTCAGCTACAGAACAAGAGCTGGTAGGGACTCAGTGTCTTGCTCAAGGACTCTTCAGCGGGGCGTATGCTTGAACCCAGGTTGTCTGCTTGAACGGTGGTGTCTACAGACTTTCACTTAAATCTATCAGTCAAAACACATTTTAATAACTGAGTATTAGTATGCATTTGCTAGTTGAAGCATTTACACACACAGGATATGATGTAACAATCTCTAAACCAGGGCGAGCATCCATACAGAATTCCGATGTTAGAGCTGCACTAGGCAATTTGCCCCAAATGGCAGTGAGAGGTAACTGCTTGAATTTTGAACAATTCCATACCCAGAAATCATGTAACATGATGTCAGTTAACTAAATTTCTTCTTCTTAGTGGCTGGTGGTGAGGAGGCTCAGCTTTCTCTGGACGGAGTGCTGAAGTTTCAATTCGTCACTTCTTATGCACCAAAAAGATTTCCTGCCGTTGGTCGTTCCCGACCACATCAGCTCGAATGGGCAAAACCACTAAGTCTCATCCATCGCTGATGGAAACACATTACCTAAATTGAAAATGAGGCAATATTGTTTTCATAAAAATGTTCCATAGTGCACCTTTAAAAGAATGCTGTACTAATTCACAAATGGTTACTATAGAGGACATCAGGCTATTGGGCAAGTAAGCATTTCCTTCACCAATGTTTCATTTAAATAGACTCACAACACCTTCAGAAGACCCAAGAGTAAGTTCTGACATCCCATAACCACCCCCAGCCACACCCGCTCAACACTAAACAGAACTTTAATCACCTACTATCCTGTACTTACACTTAGGCTTATCCCTAGATCCCGACTTTACCCAATATAGTTTCTAAACTCCCTATTAGCTAGACATGAAACACACCTACAGTGCAATTACTGCACAGCTTTGTCCCTTACTCTGAGTTTAGCGAGCTTTGTTAATGGCATTTTAGCATGTTGTCTGGCGCGCGTCATGGCTAGAGCATGAAGTTCACTGCCCACTGCCAACGGTGTCCTTCTCCCCCAATAGAGGACACGTCAGGGTGGGGCCGGGGTGACCCAGATGGGCCTAACTCCAATCAATGCCGGCTCGTCTTAAGTGTGATCACTAAAGACAGACAGACAAACACACACGGAACACGCACGCACACACACACACACAGCAGCGATGCTTTGGTCGATGGGCCCCTGGGCTGGTCTGAAAAGGCGTCACATCTGAGAGGCATGTCGTTCCAGCCTGATGAGCAATCTGCCTCATCAAAAGACCTTTATCCCAATCAATAAGGCTTTCGGCTAGGGAGCCCTCCACCGCCTGTCCACAGTCCCCACCACACACTACTCTTTGTGCGTCTGTATTTATGTATGTGTGCAACATGGGACATTTTGGAGTGTGTACATCGGGCATGCCATTTTCATTTCAAGCTGTACACTAGTAAGAGGAGTGTATGTTTTTTTTTTTCCCCGCTCTTGATCTCTGTGCATATGCATCCGGCATGTGTCACTTCAGGTTCAAGTGCGCATGGGTTTTGAGAGTTTTGAGTGTGTTATGTGTTTTTGTTCTACCGGAGGCCTATGACCGGATTCCAAGTGCTTCAGCGGTATGTTTACGGTTATTCGCCGTTGAAGGATCCAAAGAGGAAAAACAAAATGCACTTATAGCTGAGGTTTGCTCGTAATATTGCGGTCAAACTCTCTCTCTCGCTCCCCTCCTTCTCTCTGTCTTACCCTTTCTCTCTTGAATTCAATTGACAATGCTTCATTACGGTAAATGTTACATGGACAATATTGCCAAACTGTCTTATATAATTGGCTGTGCGATTATGTATTTTGTCGACACATACATGTACCGTACGTCTCTGTAATCTGTCTGTAAATGATACCTACTATATGATGACAAATTACCGCGGCTAATATTTCTCTGAGAGTCTTTTAGTCCGTTGGCCGTAACAGGAGAGCGGTGAATTCATCTCTTATCTCGCTCATCCCACAACTCCCGCGGGGGGTCGGCTAATTAACCTAATAAAAACACTAACCATTTTCCTAAGGTAAATTGAATTGACTTGTCAACGGCGTGCGTCAATATACATAAGGAGTGTTAGTACTTAGCGGGAAGAGTGTTGGAGGTGGTTGGGCGAGTGTGCAAAGTGAGACTCGTGAGGAAAGTGGTTTACTAGTGATCCTTCCTGGTAATCTGGGCCCCCTCTGTCTCCTGGGTATGGTAAAAAACTGTTTAAAATGAAAAGTAAGGACAATGGCGTGATGCAGTGGTGATGCGTTTTACGTTTCTGGTTTGTTTGGAATAGAAGAAGAACAGAAGAAGAACAGAAGAAGAACTGGGTAGTTAGCATGAGCAGTGATAGCCACCATGGTTGAACAGACAAAGAAAAGAGAAACTCAAACTGCATCAACAGAAAATCCAAGGAAAAAGATGACACAGTACTGGACACACTGTTTGATTGACAGGTGATCTCTGGGCTGTGCAGTACACCACAGCAATGAGTGCTGAAAAAAAAAACACCACAGCAATAACTGTTTAGCACCAAAGATGGAGACAAAATAAAAACGAGGCTTACCACTTTAATTTTTTATGTTTTAATTTCACTTACTCTTTCATTCCTTCTTTTGTTGGCAATTTTTTTCCCTTTCTGTCTCTTTCTTTCTCTCTCTCTCTCTCTCTCTCTCTCTCTTTCCTATCGCAATCTCCCCCTGCCTGTCTCCCTGCCTCATCCTGTTAATGTTAATAGCGCCGGCTGATGTTTTAATAAATTAGGCTTGATTAAGAAGATTGTCGCCCTTTTGATTCTAATGGGGGCTTAAACAAACTCTGCCGTGATAGAATAATCATAAAAACCGTCTGAGGAGACTGGATGGGGTTATATGTGTGTGTGTGTCTGTGTGTGTGTGCATGTGTGTGCATCGCTGCCTCTGCTTGTGTGTGGGGAGGTGAGATCTGGGTTGGAAAGTGTGTTCAAGCACCCTTTGACGCCGTGTGTTCACTGGGGATTCTCAGTCTGTGTGTGTGTATATATATGTGTGTGTGTGTGTATGTGTGTGATCGTTTACGGGCGTGCTTCTCCCTCGACCATTAAGCTCCTTCCTCTGGTCTCTCCCTGTGGTGGTGTAATGACCTGCAATCAGCTCTGAGTGTATCTCCATTAAAAGGCCTTTTCCTTCCCGCCCCGCACCGAGGAAAACGGCTCTGCGAGGGAAATTAAAACATGCGGGAGGCGCGGCTAACTCTCTAGTTATTACAAATCTATAGTTTCTGTAACCAGTACCGCTCACCATGTTGTTTATGGTTTGGTTTCTCGGTGCAGTTTTATTTGTTTTAAAAACGCCTGGATGCACGCACCAGGAATCTACCAACCTGCCCAAACAAATAGTTAGGATGGATACTCAGGCTGGATGACCAGATTTTCGCCTCATCACTGATGAAACTAAATTAAAAGTTGTATTGTGGTGAACATTTTATGTTAACTGTTAAATTTTTACACTTAAGCTGTGCATTTTAGCTTCCCACAGTCAGCAATGGGAGGGGAAGGAGCAGTTTAGCGGCCTAAGGCAAGTGGATTTCAATGATCATGCATTTGTTTCTCAAAAATAACACCAAAATATGTGACAAAGGACTAAAAGGAAGACATTGTATTTATTTATGGTTACGCTATAGGAAAAGTCCTGACACTTTGTGGCAACTGATAATCTAATAACTGCTGGATAATGTCAGAACTTGTGAAAATGTAAGACAATGTTCCTCTAAATGATTCAAAAATGTAATAAAACCTGTCAATGTAGTGATTTCCCAGACTGATTTTGTAATAATTTAATTCAAAACAGTAGAAAATGTCCCTCTAATTGAGTCAAAAATGTAATAAATTTTCCTGATAATGTGATGCATACATATTTTTAATTACTGCAAGAGCCTGAAGATGTTCTTACATTATCTGGCAATGTATTACATAAGAAGGTTTTATTACATTTTTGACCCAGTTAGGGCATTTTATTACATTTTGACTTGATTTTGGTTTGTACATTATCCGACAGTTGTTAGATTATCATTTGCTACATCACTTTAGTAAGAGGAGACAGAAAAGGTGAATTTTACTATTGGCATTGATGGAGAGTCTATATAGTACAGTCTTCTTTCCAGGCTCGTCCTTGCCCTTTATCTCTATCTTTTTGTCATGGTACTGCACAGAATCTGTCCTTGTTCTGTTAGGGTTAGGGGTTGTACTTCTGTCCAAGATCACTATAAATAATTTAATATGCTGTATTTATGTAAATCGACATTGTTGAGTATAATTGTCACACAAATTTTGATACCTACCCATAATTTTGGCAACAGCCTTGGGCTTGAGATGAACTGGACTGGACATACATTTGATGGGAATTCGTCAACCGCAGACTAAATATTCACTCCAAGGGCGAATACACACTCATTGCAAACCACTCACATCCTATATCCCTACTCTTCCCACAGATTAGCACCTATTTGATGTGAAGTGTTGTCCTTTATAAGTGATAGCGCCTATCCCATCTAAATACAGGCTAATACATTTCAGTCATTGCGTGTTGCACTAATCCCGTTGTTCAAAATGCAAGATCCCCCACCACTGCTTATTAGCAATGTACATGGGCCTCTCCCAGAAATTAATGACATCTATTTATGAGGAATGTTAACTAACAATTTAATGCTATGTGGGCAGCAGCCAGACTGATTAAATTATAATTATAGCTTCCATATTCCTGTGGAGCCCAGGCTTCGGAGACTGAAAGAGAATGCAAAGTGTGTTTAGAAGAAAAGAGTTTTTGTCTTTTCATTTTACAGAAGTACTGTATGTGTGTATGTGTGTCACGTTATGGAGAGGGTGGCTTCTCTTCATACTAAGGACTAACACTCACAAATCCATATGTGGCTAGGATTCTGCCATTTTGGAGGAATAGGGATTTCAATGGCTTCCGAGGCCGCCGGAGTGAAAGTCCCACACTGCCGTTGTTCTGAAAAGACATTTTTGGTCTTCCTCTCTCCTCTCAACATAGGAAATGGCTGGAGATATGAGTCACGACCCCGGGTCCGAGCCGAATGCACCAAGTATGTGAATATGTGGGCGGCGGAAGGGAAGTTCAATGTCTTTCTCTTTATTTCTAAAGATAGGCTCCAAGGTCCCTGCAAGACTCTGACAATAGGAAAACCCACAACGTACAGAAGCTTCAATACCCGGCGTGTGTCGTAAGGCTATTGGTGATTCGAAGGTCCTTACTTTCATTATTACCATAGCAACCTCCTCCGCTTCAGTGTGACGGTCGAGGGCCGAGGTTGGATGAGGATGTTGAGCCACTGCTGACCACATGCACAAAAATCAACACACACAAAAACACACACATGATCATGACTCACACATGTGCCTATGCATACTATATGCTATGAAAACACACACAGGGGAAAAGGTATACATACAAACATACAGGCACACACATACACACACATGGTCACATCACACACAGGCTTAAGCATAATACTGTACATGCTGTTCAATCGCATAAAGGGAAGAAGACACACACACACACACACACACGCACACACACACAATCACATCACACTCGTGCTTAAGTATATATCTGCAAAAACACAGGCAAGAGGGCACACACATACACACACAGCAATACTCATGCTTATTCATATATAAAAAAACACACACATGCACATACACTGCAGGTCTTCTTCTTCACATGCTGGTGGGAAGCTCCGACATCCAGGACTTCAAAGTCAGCTGCCAAACAGCATCGCTATTTTCTTGGAAAATCAAACCTGGAAGATAAACGAAAAGCAAACATGGACAAGGATGATGTGGATTTGGCCGCTTCATGCTTTAAAAAAGTCATGATAGTCCAGCTAACTAACAAGTAGGAAATTAGTTTTTCCGATTTATCAATAGCAAACAATGAATGTTAGCCGGAGCAGCAGATCATTTTAGATTTATTACCGGAATGTGTGAGTTAAAAAAAAATTAAAAAAATCTGGTAAATATTCAAAAATCGAAAAATGTATTGTATGCTTTGGAAAATGGTCGGTAAAAATGTAAAGTATGCGTGCAGTGTAGTAAATGGGGATAGAACATGAAACATATATATCTATATATATAGATATATCTATATATATAGATATATATAAACATATATCTATATATATCTGCGCACAGCTCAAAAACCCAGGCAAGAAGCACACACACACACACACACACACACACACACACACACCTTCACACCAAGGCCGCTTCACATTATTAAATGTCATTTATTGAATCTGGGCCACTTTTCCCCATTCTACCCTGAAATGCAGCTGATCAATAAGAGTTTTATTAGCAACAGTTTAACCAGAGCCAGAGAAGGCCATGTAGCCAATTATCTCTCCAACCACCGTGAGCGGACTGCACAACTGACTACAATACCGCCTCTGACTTAACCTGGGCTTTTTTTTTTTCCTTTCTTCTTGAAACCATTAATAGAGAGAAAGGCTTCTTTGCATGTGGGAATGGAAACTGTTCTGGGTTCAAGTTTGATGTTCATAAATAATACTGAAAAGAGTGTTCATGGCGTGGTTAAGATAAGGAAAAATCAAAGTAAAATATGTTTGCTGTGATGTTAGAAGCGACTTGACAGTTTAGGCGTGCTGATTCATAATAGTCAAGATTCAATTTACTGTACAAGGGAGCATACCCATGAGAAACCTTGTGTGTGTGTGTGTGTGTGTGTGTGTTTGCCGACTCGCCCATACTAATCTACCGTATGCAAATAAAGCATTTGTGCATCCGTGTGTGTGCGTGACTGTGTGCTTACAACTGCGCTTGTTTGCCAACTCATCCATACTAATACCGCCGCTATAATGCTACCAGTCAAAACACAGCGTGAGTCGCAGATGAATAGCAAAGGAGAGAAGAAGGGAGGAGGGAAAAGAAAGAGAGGAGAGGGTCTTGAATCCAGCTCCTGTCACCGTATATATATATATACCCATGTGATCTAGATTTCTCTTTGAGATCTGAGACGGAGAGAAAGAGAAATGGAAGGGAAGGGAGGGAAAGATAGTAAGAGAGAAAGAGAGAGAGAGAGAGAGAGAGAGAGAGAGAGAGATCCACAATGTATGCACAAAACACTTCCTCGTATCTTAAGAGATGATAGAGAGACGGCGGAGGTGTGGAAAAGAGAATGGGAGAGAGACATCCTCTCTATTTTTCGCGGCGCTCTTTTCGTTCATCCCACCGGAGCGACAGAAGAGGTGTATCTGAGTTCCCCGCGTGTGTTTTCCTGCTCTGTGTGTGTCCGTGCGTGCGAGTCAGTGTCTTTCTTTTGGATCTTATTCTATTCAAATGTTGATATATGTATATATATATATATATATATATATATATATCTATATTCTGAGAAGAGAGGAGGAGGGGAAGAAGATGAGAGAGCCGAGGAGAGAGGAGACGTGAAGTGAAAAGAAGATGGGAGGGGAGGGAAGAGGAGCGGAGACAGACAGTGGAAACTTCCTTTACAGTATTCCTGGTTATTGAGAAGAGAAGGCTTTTAAAACTCCCCGAACCATCGCAATGTATCCCATCTCCAGCCTCACTCTCACCAGCACTACCTCAAAAACCAAAGATGGGGTTAAAATACAATACATAATGATATAGTGACGAGAGGGTTGTTGTGATCTGTCAATCAGAAAGCAGTTTGCTTTATTCTCGCGGCGGCCATATTTGATTTACGTCATATTTGGGATAACCCACACCTGGAAGACAGTGAAGCGCATGGACAAAGAGGTTTTTTGGACAAAAAAATGTAAAATCACATCAAAATTTTCCTTTTATATCCAGATCAAAGGCTACAGCGTACATCCATGATGGTGATCCACAACGTTAGCTATGTTAGCAGTCTTAGCTAACACTGGCTACTTCATCTTAACGTTATAGGCTATCTCTGAATGAACTCAGTTGAATTTGTATTAATCATCACCAATACATTTTTTGTATCTTTAGTATGTTTTGTATTAGTAATATGCTAACATTATATGCTTAATATCCTTAGTGGCACTTCTTTGATAGTCAAACTGTGTCTGTTGGCTGTCTGCTAGATAACACTAGTGTTGCTAACTTTAGCTGATTAAAACTGCTCCTGTTAAACCGAGCTGTTGACTACAACTTACATAATTAGACCAAGTTGGTTCGGAGATAAATGTCACATTAACCAGTAGCTAACTGCTAACATTAGCTAACGTCATGGATCATGGATGTTAATCCAGTTGTTGTAGTCTCTGATTTGGACCTTTTCCTGCTCTGCCCATCTTGACAGCATAGAGGATAGTTTTGGTGTGTCTTTCATTTTTTTTGTGCAAAAACTGATTGAATTTGCCTCTGTTTACATCCACATTGCTGTCTTCTGGACAGGGTTTCCCACCCTGAGTCTGACATAAATCCAATATGGCCGCAGTGTAAGTAAAGCGAATGTCATATTACATGTACTATAGGCCTACTAGCATTGCACAGAGGAAGGCTGTTACAATAATCCTGGATTCTGACCTTGGAGAGGCCGTTGTCTGACACTAAATCAAATGGACGTCGAAATGGAACAGACTGCAAAACACTTTTGAAATCTGAAATTCATATTTATATCATTTATATCTCACATTTTCTATGATGTTTGTGATTGCTTTTTGCAGTGCACTATGTATGTATGTTGCTGGCTGACTGCTGGAATGTGCGACCGCATTGTACTGTGCGTTTCCTTTGTCACTTTCAATGTCAATGTTTGTTCTCTCTCAGGTCTCTTGTGGAAAAAAAACAAAAAAAAATCTTGATCTCACTGAGACTACCTGATTAAATAAAGGATAACGGATGAAAAAAAAATGACTCAAACTTGCCTTGCCTTGATCACCCACATGGGCTGTCTTGTCTGTTTTTTGTGTCTGTCCTGTCATTCTTCCTACTTTGTTAGCCTGTCAGCTTCTTTGTGTTACTGTTTGGATCTCCACCATTGTGCATGTGTCTGTATATCACATGTAATTGTGTGTATTTGTCTGTGTCTGTGATCTGTGTCTGTGTGTGTTTGAGTCAGTGGGTGTATGTCTGTGTCTCAGTGAGTATGTGTGTAGGTGTGTGTGTGTGTGTTTGGCATGTTTCCTGCTCTTCTCATTGTCTCATTAGAGAAAACAGACTCCAGCCATCACACATTGCAGCGGGGACCCATTTACATTGAAATGACACCGCACACACATACACACACACACACACACACACACACACACACACGCTTATGATACGCATGCACACAGACACACACAAACAGACACAAAGACACACTTTCACACATCAAGGTTACTCCTGATATAAGCCGCATAAGCAGCATATTGACTGATTTCTTTAATAGTTTCCTTATGATAATACCTCTTCTTATTCTTCTTATTCTTCTTAATGTTCCTATACATTAAAAAGACGGCATGCTTTCATGGCTTCCTGCTTCTGCTTTCATCTGCACCCTCCTGTCAGTATTTTCCGGGTGTATTTTCGCTATTCTCAGTCAGTCAGCGCATGTATGCCAATGAGTCTCTTTATGGAAGTGTTTGTGTGTCTGGATGTGTGTGTGTGTGTGTGTGTTTTTGTGCGACTGCCACCTCCCTCCTTCTCCCTCTCTCTCTCTCTCTCTCTCACACACTTTCTTTCTCCAGCATACAAAACGCTCTCTCTCTCTCTCTCTCTCTCTCTCTCTCTCTCTATCCCTCTCTCTCTCTCTCTCTCTCTGATATACATAGCAATGACCCCTGTCTCAGTCATGCCAGCACCACGCTGTGAATTCCATCTAAGCAGAAAAACAAGTGGAGATTGTTATGCAAATGGCTATGTGGTGGGCCTTGTGCAGGAAAAAAAAAAAAAAATGGCTATGTTTGTATCCTTATGTGTGTGTTGGGAGGCGGTGAGAGAGAGAGAGAGAGAGAGAGAGAGGGGAAGAGAATAAGAGAGGGAAGGAGATACAGAAACGGAAAGAGCAAGAGAGAGGGGATGGAGGGGGGGGAATCAAAAGCGAGAAAGCAAAAAAAAAAAGATGGAGGGAGAAGGAAACATAATAAAGACGCTGCAAACACAAAGAGGATGGCATGGCATGATAAAAATGCTGTTTTGAATGTATGTTTACAGGAATAAAATCTGCCATAAGCAGGCGGTCTATACCTGCTGGATGTCTTTTTCCATATAAGGCGTCTCCACTGTCTTGTGTGTGTGTGTGTGTGTGTGTGTGTGTGTGTGTGTGTGTGTGTGCAACATGCAAATGAGTCTCTTTCAGCGGTGTGTGTTTGCATTATGTTTGTGTGTGTCTACAAATGTGCATGTTTGTGTAACTGCTGACTCTCTCTTCTTTCTCTCCCTGTCACCCTCTCTACCAATATAGACACACACACACGCACACACACACACACACACACAGCATGAAGAGCTGGGAGGTAATGAAGGGAAATAGCAGGTCAGTTACTGTTTAATTGTCATTGCACTTCATTGGGAACACATCAATCCAGCATTGCTTCACTGAGCAGAAAACAATGGCTTGGAGCACACACACACACACACACACACACACACACACAAACAGTAGCGAGAATGCACGCACCTATATATGTGTGTCTGTGTGTGTGTGTGTTTACATGTGTGTTTATGTGCACATTTGCATCCCAGTGTCCAGTGCGCACACACATGCAAAATAACAAATACATGCACATGTGTACGTGTGTGTCTGTGTGTGTGTGTGTCTGTGTGTGCAAAGCCAACACATTTGCAGCCCAGTGTCCAGCACTCAGTTTACACACTCTTTACACACTATCCCTATCTTCAGTCACTCTCTTTTACACACATTCTGTCTTTCTCGCTTACACTCTCTTTCTCTTACTCTCTGTTTTTGTCTCAGTCACTCTCTTAAACACACACACAAACCCACACACACACACATACACACTTGCTCTTTCTCCCTCACACTCTCGCTCACACTCTGTCTCTTTCTCAGTCTCTCTCTCCCTTTCTGTCTTGCACGCGCACACACACACACACACACACACACACACACACACACAGACACTTGATCGTTATCCAACAATGTCATCAATTATTAGGTCCGCTTTATGAAACCCCGGTGCAACCCGCCACCAAACAGCGTGTATTGCTATTCATAGTGGACACTGATCCCACACTCTTTTGGTTGCTTTGTCTTGAATGAAGGTTGCATCAGTTTACATCAGCAGCCACAGTGCCAGTGCTGGACCCCCCCCCCACACACACACACACCCACACCAACAGGGAGGGCAGTGCCAATGTACCACCTCTCTAAGAAGAGTGAGAGATCACATCACCCTGATTTTTAGCGTCTTCGCACCGGTTGCCTGTTAGTTTTGGGAATTGATTCGGAGGTTTGATTTCATCACCGAGCTGTTTAACAGAAGTTTTAACCCCTTGTGAGCCATAGCCCATAGCCTCAGCTTCATATCTTCATATCCATCATATCAGAGGTGAAAAACACTGACTGGACCAGACCCAGTTTTGGATAAAAGGCCAATATATCTGCCCCAATATACAGTATAAGTCACTTTTTTGTATTGATCTTTGATTAATTGCTTTTGACTTTATGGTGTACTTTTTGTTTCTTCCTTTTGAAAAGTGCTATATAAATAAAGTTTATTATTATTCATTGTAATTATTATTATCATAAAGTTGGCAATCTGTCAATGAATCAAAGTGAAAGTCAGTGTAAGATAGAGGCTTTTTTTAGAGGATAGAGTGTCATTTTCAAGTATTCACAGGTACAATAAGATATGAATAAGATATGACAGACTTGACAGATAACTGTGGTAGCAATTTAAATCAGGTTTAGATTTGAATAACATCTGAAATTATCTGACATGAGTTCAAGTTAATCAAATATAAATTCTCAAACAAAACAAAAGTTAAACTGAAAGAAAGTTAATGATGAAAATAGTAATTGTGATTGCAATAATGGTAACAATAGCAGTACTACTACAGCTACAGCTACTACTACTACTACCTTTAATACTACTACTACAATTCCTAATAATAACACACTTATTTTTTCCATTCTAGCAGAAAAGGGGATCAGACACATTAGCACACACTTCACACAGCGAACCGGAGATGCAAATGAACGAAATATCTCTAACAAAGCAGAACCAACGGTGAACACCGCGGTTTGCAGGGGCCCGCAGGAGGAGAAAAAAAAAAAAAAAATCCAGTCTCTATTTTCATTTTCAAGCTCCACCAAATTCCCATCATAATTATGTCAATATCCCTCCAAATGCAAACACTTCCAATCCTGACAGAAAGTAATATGGTGAAAGGCCATTAAAAATGAGCCCCCCAAACCACACACACACACACACACACACGCACGAGCATGCACACACACACACGTGCACACCAATCACCTCCCCACTTGCCCCCTCCCTCCACCCAATAAAACTTTTGGCAGGCCTGAGCTGTTGTAATTGGCAGCCGGCTTGCCGTGCCGATAGACTCCCCTCAGTCCTACGGGTCAAGAGTAATTTACTGAGCCGCTAAACGCCACTAGTTTCTCTCTCTCTCTTTCTCCCCCAGCCCCCTCCCCCCCCTCTCTTTCTCTCTCTCTCTTCTTTTTTTTTCCCCCCGCGCGCCGTCCATATTGGAATTCCCATCCAGGCTGTATTACAAGGCGAGATGATGGCTTAATCCCTTGTTAATTAGGGACAACATCTCCGGCAGCTGAGGCTAAAAGCGGAGAGAGCGGAAGGGAGGCTCCAGAGATGCCGGGGCTCTGGCCTGAGCTCGCGGGCCCCAGTCAGGAGAGTCCTGGCTCGGGCTCAGAGAGCTGGCGAGAGACGGGGATGTGGGGGGGGTGGATGGATGGAGGATGGAGGAGGCTTGAAAGGAGCTGCTGCCTAATCCTCCGCTGATGGCTCTTCTGGGCTAATGGAGCCTGGGCGACTGGGCGCATGCTGCTGTCGGCTTGGCGCCGGCCCACTCCGGTCCACTTCCGTCAACCCGGGTCAGGTCTTGCTTGTGTGTGTGTGTGTGTTCAGTGGTTGTTTGGAGTGGAGCGTTGTTAGCGCGCTTTGATAGGCCCGCGTCGTTCATTTTGGCTGGTTAGTGTCGAGTAAAATGGCTTTTTTATGGGGATTGGTTTGACCGTGCTCGGGTTGCCAGGTCTGCAGCGATGTGTGTGTGTGTGTGTGTGTGTGTGTTTACGCGCAGGTTTGCTCATCTCATCATCTGCTTTTCCTGACAGCGCCGGATCGCATTTCCCACTGTATACACAAGCCAAATCCTCCGTCGCACTCGAACATACAAACAAACAAAACGAACTCAATCCCAGACGTAACCGTCTCTGGACTTCTTGTGTAAAACTGTCTCGAGTCGAAACCGTCTCGAGGAAGAACGCGCAGGTTAACGGAGGGGAGGAGAGGGGAGGGGAAAGGAAAGGAGAGTGCGTCGAGACTCGGCGCCGTGAAAAATGAAGGTGGGGGAAAAAAGGGAGGAAGGGATGAAAAGTGCATCTTCTTACGTTTCCTTTTCAGGTGGCAACAAAAGCCCATTTATTTGGGGGCCTGCATTTTCCACTGGCTAAGTGTTAGAGTGTAGTGTTAGCAGAGTGCATTATAAATACAGCCGGGTTTGTCTCTGTCCCCCCGCCCCCCCCACTCCCACCCCCCCTCTAGACTCCTGGGGAGCTCCAAACACTAGGTAATTATCCACCACCATACCGCCTGCTGCTTCACTACCTGTGTGTCCAGCGCCACTAGAGAGAAGGATGGATGGACAGAGAGAAGGGGAGGGGGGGGGGGAGGAAATGGAGAGGGATCAAGGTAGAAGGACAGAGGGTGGGTGGTTGGGGGGGGGGTGGGGGGTAAAGCAGGGGGAGAGAGGGAATGCATGGAAATGAGGGGACAGAGAGAGAGAGAGAGAGTGGGAAGGACTGAGATGAAGGAAAAGGAGATGTCTGATGGCCTATTTAAAGGGGCAGTACACCCCACTTTCTTGACATTACCTGTCAACCATAGTATTGTGTATGTGAGTGAGGACACACACACACACACACACACGCACATGCAAATGCACCATCATATCTCCAGGTTTCAGAAGGCCACATTTAAGACTTTTCAAGACCTTTATAATGCTAAGTGGAATTGAATTTAAGAGCAATTTTACAACCAAAATAAACGTTCTGATTGAACATAGCCAATGAAAGTTCTGAAACTATAAATGGGCAGAATAAGAAAAAGGACAGCAGGAAATTTATTGTTATGGGACATGAAGTCCAACTGTGTTTCGTAAAGCAGATAAATAACAAAAATAAGACCTCTGTATTTAGGACATTTTAATACTTTCTAAGGGCTTAAATTTAGATCACTTAAGACTTTTCAGACTTGTTAAGGACCCACAGATACCCTGCACACAGTCAATAATCTTACCTCGTTACCTCATTACACACAATATTCCAGTTCAGCCTCCCATCCATTTATACTCATAGTAGACCTACAGTACAGTACAGTGTGTCTCTACAAACTTACTCAAATAGCCTTTCGAGCCTTTGAATGGCCGCATAGGTTTGACTAATAGCTCAGTTCCAATGACACAGAACAAATGTGGGCAATTTACACAGTCGTCAAGCGTCAAGGGCAAGTATTGGATTTTTCCTCTAATGCAATGCTTTCAGGAGATTTCATTGCAAATGTACACTTTGGCAGTCTGTGCTTTGTCAGTTACTGTAAACAGGGAAGGGTTCGACTGATACGGGTTTTTGAAAGCTGATACTGATAGCCGATATTCTGTGCCAATATTCAATATCTTCAAATTTGATAATTTCCCCCATAATGTCACTCTTTTCAGGGTGGAAAAGCCTCTGAAACAGCATTTAGACCATCATGGGACACTAAAACTCTCCATTGAAACTGGAAAAAAACATTATTGAACGATTAAATGAAACAATGCTGTACAGAAAATAGAAAGAAAATGAAATGTAATTTCAGGTTTTACTGACTGTTTTTATGTAGCTGTGGTCAGGGAGGAACCTCTATCACACACACACACACACACTGCCACACACACTAGTTGTCGAATGTAGCAGGGTTTCTGGTCTCTAAATAGAGGTGTGGGTTTGAATCCCTCTTATGACAAGCACTTTTGATACCCGTTTATTTGCAGTTTCCCTATAATTCCACGTTTTTTGGACATAATATACATATAGATACATATGTATTGCTGACTGTAGTGGAAATTATATTATACCATTCTATTTCTCTATGCATTAAGCACTGTCTCATTTCTATGTTGTCTGCTCTCAGTACATTTCCACTGGCTTGAGACAATGGCTACTGTGTGAAGATGACCCTGGGAAGTCTAGCCCGTTTATCTTTGTTTTGGACAGATGCACCCTAATCATAGAATGTTTCAAGTATAAGAATGTGCCGGACTTCTCATGACTCAGCTGTTTCTACTACATGATTATAAGAAGGGTGGACAAAGCTCATTTTTTCGCTCTTTGTCTCACACACTCGTTGGGTGGGCATTGCGCCTTGCTTGCAAGCAATAAAGATAACAGAAGGACAACTTCTCATCTCCAAGTCTCTTTATTACAGAAAACTCCCACCACACTGACAAAATGCTACAAAGAGTTTGATGAGTAGAATGAGTTGGATAAACAAAAGTAGGCCCATTGCGATGATGATGACAAATCATCATATAACATAATGTATAGGGAAACTTTTCGCAAGTGTATTTTCTCTTCATCTTGACCAAATAAAACGCCACCTTTTTTCTTTACTAGAACACACTAAAAAGCCCTATGAAAATGAAGGGAGAGAAGGAGAGAGGGAGCGAAAAAAAAAAAAAAAGCTGTGTGCCCTTGCGGCTCACCCTGTTAAAGTGTCTTTATTAGGAGTCAGGGACTGATCACACTGCTAAGTGACCCGCCAAGGTCAGCGAGAAGGGCAGCCCCGGTAATTAGTATGCTCTTTGGTGCGGCGGGGCTGCGCTCGGCTACGGCGACATTAGTATGCTTCTCTATGGGACCGAGGGGTTACGCTAAGCTACACTGGCCATTAGTATGCCCGCTCCTCAGTAGGTAAGATGCTGTGCGAGGCTGTGTTCATCATTAGTCTGCCCCATCCAGGGGTGGAGTGGAGGGTAAACCTGCCTAAACCCAGTTACCCACCTTTGTATTGGCAGAGTAGAGTCGGTGCACCTTTTAAGCCTTGTATAAGTCTTTTTGAAGTAAATTTGTATAAGTAGTGTCAAACTGATGGAAGTTAAAGGAGAATAGTGTGTTGTGAGGAAAGACAGCATACACATATACACTACACATACACACACACACACATCTTAATACATTAGTTGTTGTCAAATGTATTTTAAGTACTACTACTCTTAGTCTTTGTTCTTGTACTTAATGTTTCTGTACTATTTCCAGTCTTAATGTTCCTGTACTTTCTGTCCCCATGAAATGAACTCCCTTTACTTTTACTTCCTGGAAAACAGTGTGTCTTTAATGGTGATGTCATGCTGCACCAGGAGGCGTATATAAATTCCAACCAATGAAAACATCACATATTTTTTAACAGTCCCGCCCCTCCCATCAAATAAAACCGCCTTTCTCTCCCTGACTGATATCCCATTGGTTTACACTTTTGACTGATCCCTCCCTGTGTTATGTCCCGCCCCCAACATCCTGTTTCAACAGGAAATACTTCAAATCAAGGAAGTAAAGATGCTGTTTCATGGGGTCTTTAACCCCAAAAGCCAAGGACAGAGGTAGCCTTGGCTACTGTGTATTTCACACATGAAGTAATGTTTAATGCATTTGTCCCTGTTAAATAAACGTAAATAAATAAAATCGGCCGTTGTTTCCCTACGATGATGAAGCCATAGTTTACCTTTTCATATACACAGCTGTGTTGGCTGTAAGGTGCCGGACTAAGGTATACGCTCCCCATCAGTATGCCCTTCCTCTGCAGGGCAAAGCTATAGCCCCCCCCCCCCCCCATCCTCCGCTAACCATTAATATGCACCTCGTCGGGCGGGCCGGGTGCCGGTGCTTCGGCTACGCTAACCATTGTTCCGCCACAATCAAATTAGCCCCGCTGATGAGGCCTGAGCTCTGTGACCTCCACAGGCCCAGCGGCTTCCCAGCGACACCCCCACCCCCCCACCTCTCCCCCAAGAAATGGCAAAAGGAAGATCTGAGCATCTTCGGGGGGGGGGGGGGCGGGACTCACATACTGATTTCTGATTATGTCGCGGCTCTGGCTTTTTTTTATTTATATATTTACCCGCTTGGAGGTAATTGAGACGAGGTGTTGACTGCGATATGCGGGGGAAAGATGGGAAAGATGGAAAAGATGACCCCCCACACCACCCCACCCCACCCACCCCCACTCTTTGCATGTGACATGTGAACTTGCCGTCGATGGCGGGTGATAGAAGAAGACAAAGGACCTATGCTGTGTGTGTGTGTGTATGTATTTTCTGCGAGCGTGTGTGTCCGTGCGTTTTCGTCCCCGCGACTACAGTACATGTCACGCTCGGGCATTGGCAGTCAGCTCATCCCTCCCGGATCCCCCTGGACCAGTCCTCCCTCTCCTCCTCCCTCCTCCCCTCTCCATCCCTCCCCTCCATCCCTCCCCTCACCTCTCATCCACATTCGTCTGATTTAGTGTGATCAGATGTGAGAGCCGACGCCTGCTGCTGTTGTTAATGCACCGTGCGGGCTCCGCATAATAGCGGCCCCTGCGCCGCCTCGACTCCTACTCTGCCGTGGGAGGGCCATGAATCAGGTGGCAACTGGAGGAAAAAAAAAAGAGAGAGAGAGAGAGAGGTGGGAAATTAGATATGCGGCATAACAATATTTACAGTCCCAATACTGATGGAAATAGCCCCCTTCCTCCCGATTAATGTTTCCTATGCTCCCTCTCCCCCCGCCCCGTCCCGTTCTGAACCCACCGAAATCAAGTGAAATGTATATGGAGCAGGTTGGGGAAACGAGACGTTATCGCCGGGGAGTTCTCTACCCCGGAGCCCGGCTGACCCCGCGGAAGGAACGCGGCGAAGAAATCACAATCAGATCGCGCAATTACACTCCGGATGACTGTGGATCGGGTGGCAGAGGGAAAATGAGAGAGAGAGAGAGAGAGAGAGAGAGGGCTGAAGCATGGAAGTTCATGTCCTGTAATTTTCAAACATGTTAAAAGGGATACCTTGACAGTTTGAATTTTTAGCACGTATCACATTGTGGAGAAAATTGTTAGCGTTGTTAAGGTTCTGCATTCAAACTAATGGGTGCTGCTAGCCACACGGACACACGGGGAAACTTGTTGTCTCTGTAATGTGACAAGTGCCAAATTTAGAGGAAAAAATAACAGACTAAATTTTCATTTTGTCACTGTATCGCCTGAAGACACAACGCTGATTGTCCTTGCACAGTATCTAATGCACACAGATAGAGAGTAATGGATTACATGTAGTACAAAAAAAGGCACTGTATGGAACCGTTACTGTAATACCTACTGTATACAGTAACCATGTCCCACCATAATGATATATTAAACCATAACCAGTTATGCTAATAAGGTATTAATTAAGTGAATGAATACATTAATTAACAAATATCAACATACTTGTCTTCACATGACATGGGTGGTATTAATATTAATTCTGTATCGTAAAGCATTAAATAAAGAAAGAAAAGCAGTTGCTCCTCATTAATATGCAAATTATGCAGCAAGGTGCTCCAAAATCATCTACTCTATAGGGGGAATCTGTGGTGTAAGTATGAAGTTTCTATCATAGTCTGTACTCCACCCATTGGAGTTTCAAGACTCTCCCAATCCCCCTCCTCCCCCTCCCGCATACCCACACACACACACACACACACACACATCTTCTGCCGTTTTCAACTACTTGACAATGGAGTACAGTGCTATGACCAAGCTGCTCTCTTCACCTATGGTTGGTGTCAGTTACAGGCCACAATTTCTACCAGTCATTGATATAGGCTGATAAAGGTCATAGATCACTTAATGTAACATATAACAGCATTAATGTGTTTTTCCTTTTTGTCCCATTGTGTAAAGTCCATGAGATTCATGTTGGAATGAATTGCGCTATATAAATAAAATTTGACTTTTTAGACTATTCCGGTTACATGGACATTGGAATAAAGTGTCCTGTGGCCTTCCTGCAAGAAACAATGTCAACAATGAGAGGAGAGGCATCTAATTGCATCTGGTCCTGAAATGATGTAGTTTTGAAAAATACATAAGGCTTTTTCTTTCAATCTCTGAAACTATTTGGAGATACGGAGTTCGTCATCCCGGCCTGCGTCGCCCGCCTCTGCCCCGCCGCGCCTTTTGTCGCTCCGTCTTCCTCTTCTTCTTCTCCTCCTCCCCGTCTCAGCTCGCTTTATCTCTCTTTTCTTCCCAGCAGCTGGCTTGAATACTGATGGAGCTCGCTCTGGATCTGATTAAGCCCCCGCTCGGTGGAATCAGACAGTAGACATAAATATCTGGGGGCATCTGAGAGTGAGACGAGTCGGTTAAGGAGGATAGAGCGCGGATCGGGTTTCTCCCCCTGATGAAAATCGATGCGACTTGACCGGTCGCAGAGTGACTCAACATGTCAGCTCTAAAGAGACCGGCCATTATATCATTAGAGCTAATTTCATCTTCCTCTACTTGTGTCTCCATTGTTAGTCATTCATTTAGGGAGGACAGGCATGTACATGATTCACTACTGTCCATTGTCATCATTTTCAATGAGGTTCAGACCCCACCGCTGGAAGCTTTGAATTGCCAATGAGAGTTTTTTGTGTGCAGACTGCGACGGTTAGACATTCAGCTTTATCCTCAACTCTGACTACAAGTGCAGCGGTGGGGAAGGTCAGTATCTGTGAATGCGACAATTACAAGCATTGGCAAGGGACGGCAATATAATGATAAAGGAAACAGGTTAGTTAGCCAAATATACACCAACTGCTGCTGTTAGGAAGCAAGCTCAAATACTACAAGGTGGACATTTGTTGCCACTTCTATCAACATATCTGTATCATTTCCATACTTGTTGCTATCTAGGAAACTAGTATACAGTGGTAGCTATTGTTGTATCTGCCAGTGCCACGCGGCATTGCACAATAATGTCTATCTGAACAAGTCTTTAGTCTCATATTCTGTCATAAAGTGAAAAATCTGGCTCCACTTCTAAGTAATGCAGCTTCAAGTCATTTTCTGAATACCTTGAAACAAGGCAGAATAAGGCAGATTACTGTATTGCTTTTAAGAAAATTCTTGAAACAAGTTGATTTGCATTGGAAGCAAGTGCAGCTATTTTACCAGGCAGATTTTTTAAAACTTTAAGACAATTCTGGATATCAAAAGGTTGACTTTTAAATCAAGAACATTCTGATTGTGGGTTTGCATTGAAAGCAAATAACATGACTCAAAGTGGGACTTGACTGCTATATTTATAGAAGTGTGTTGTAATCCACTGCCAGCTCTGTATTCCTCTGCAATGTTAAGATCTCAGGCCAGCTCTGTATCCCTGCATCACATGTAAAAGCACTTTGTCCGAGCACTGCTTAAATATCTCCACTAGAGGCTCCCTGCTGAGTTAACACACACACACACACACACGCACGCACACATGCTCACTCTTCCTGTCACTGTCACCACACACACTCACGCTCCCCCCAAATACACTCCCACGGAGCAGAGAACAGGGCGGATTGCTATTTGGCGTTGCAGGGCATTAGCCGATGATGTCTTAACACTTGTAAATGAACCCTCCGCCCCTCCTAATCTGTCACTTTAATGCACTATAGATTTTATTTCAGCCTCTGTAGTATCACATTCTCAATAATAATCATCAAGCCGACGCTGTTGTCCCCTCCTGCAGAAATTAAATCTCGCCGCTGAGTGCACAACTAATAAAAGATGTTGCCGGAGGAAATAAAAAAATAAATATGATGAATCATAAGCAGCGGGGATTTGTATTCAGATGCGAGAGACAATTACACAAAGAGTTTGAATTTATCAGCCGCTTCGCCTCTCAAAGGCTCAATAACGGGCCACCACCGCCGGGCGCCGGGAGCATCGCACTCACACACACACGCACACACGCACACACGCACACGCGCACACACTTATCACGTTCATGCACATCTGCGCGCATGGTGTATAAGCAAACACACTCATGCATATTATGCACACAACAAACACAGAGCCAGGCGCACGCACACGCATTACGCTGTTGCACACGCTGAAAAATGTTATACATAGAAACGCAGTTCTGCATATTACACACATGCACGCACGCACACACACACACACACACACACACACACATGCATACACAAAGGAGTTCTCTATGTAAAACTTAATATCCTTAATATTCTTCGATTTCCTTAGTGTCGATGTCAGATGAAAACCTCAAAAATGTCAACTTTTCAGGAACTATAGGAAAACAGCTTGACCACCACGCATTTTAGAGGTCATCAATGGGTTTTGAAAGGGTTTTATAGAACTTTCTCAACCCATAGAGGAACCATGTAATTCTTCAGCTGAAGTTAAAACATAAACATCACCTATATTGGAGTTATGAGGTTTTCACGTGACAACAGCATTATACAAACTATATCCTACTGTATGTATGTGCGCCTGGGGTGCACGTGCATATGTAGTGTATGTGTGTGTGTGTGTGTGTGTGTGTGTGTGTGTGTGTAGCAATACCAGCACATTTCAAGGGGAATACCACTGAAGAACTTTCCTCCAAAGCTACAAAGGAGTAAACCCAACTCTGCTGTCATCAAAAACTACAACCTGGAGCAGCTCCATTAATACAGAGTGGGAGACTGACTTTATGGACACACAGAATGTCTGTTAGATCTTTTACAACCTAATGAACTTTTTTTTATAGAAGCATAGAAGAAACTAAAGCCTTATCCCCAGAATATCATCTTGGCTACTCTCCCAGTCACCTTTTTCCATCTTTTCTATTTGCTCTAATGCAAAATGAACTGTCCCTTTGCATGGAACGCACTGTCAATAACATAATACTGAAACAGTGAGCTAAAGTTACGGTTTTTGCTGTTGACTCATCTAGAATAATATGGAACTGGCAATAAAAAGGGAATATGAGGAAAAAGAACAGATAGGTTTTGATTATGGGTCTTTATTGGACACCATATGTTGTACCATGTTAGGACAAGGATAACAGAAAAAAGTTCTCCTCTCTTTTAATCAGTGATCCACTTACTCGCAGTACATATCTAACCCATGATGACTGGTGAGGAAATTACCTAGCAGTGTCATTGTCACAACATTCACTCAAGAATATTGGGCCCAGTGCGATGTTGTGACTCAATTTAGGAATATGTGAGCAGAGACAGTAATTGGAGCATGAGTGTGTATATTTTATTACACTTCCATCCTCATGAGGACCAAATGTCCTCACAAGAAAGATGGGGAAAATTCTCCAAAGTGTTTGGTATTGATATTCTGGCTGTTTGTTTAGTTTAGTTCTACAAACATTTCTCAGAGGCAGAGCTGCTCTGGAGTCAGAAATAATCTGAATTGATCTGATCTGTTAAACCTCAATGGGCGGAGCCAAAGATACACAGTTTTACAAAAAATGAACTCTAGTCATAATATAAATTTAAAAAAAAACTATAAATGGCAATGACTTCTTTTTTTCAGTCATTCATGACCACTAGTCCCTACCCGGGGATGCGCGCGCCACAACTACGTGCAGACTTCCGGGGATGCGCGCGCCACAACTCCAACTTGCCAAAAAGGCGCATAAACAACGTATAAACAGCGTAAATTTGTGAAAATGGAAAAATGAGCTCCGTCAGTCCCTGCCTATGCCAATGCTCTATGGCCATGTGCAGTTTCAGATTGATTGGCCAACCCGTTGAGGAGCAAAACGGATACGGACGGACGAACAGAGATTTCCTCATTTATAGTAGGATGGCATTCATGAAGTTGGAAGGTCAGCAGCTAGCTAACTAGCTAACCTAGATAGCTATAGGCAAGTACGGCTAGTTTGAACTTGGAAGGTAAGCTAGGCTGACTAGCTAACATAGATAACTTAGTAGGTTATATTGTATTGCTTCTGTTAGCAAGAGCACTAGGATTCATAATTAGCTTCCTCCTCTCTTACCCCTTACCTTTTTCACTGGGCTTCAGTCTAACACTACTTAGCCAAAAAAACTGTGGTTATTCTCCTATCTGCTATCAGATAGGACAATATGTGCTATGTGCAACCCCCTTAACACTTTAGCATACACTATGTTGAATAGCCTATATGACGACTGCAATTATACTTAAGTAAGAAAAGTAAAAAAAAAAAAAGAAACAAAAGTAGCCCCTGGTAAGCTACTTCAAAACAGCACATTATTTTTATGCCATATTTTGGGTAAATTTTACCAATCACCTACAGAAAACTGCCAGACTTAGCCATATATGATTTAAGAGTATTCACAATTTACCCTTAGAGCTAAAGTTATCACTCAACATAGTATGCTAAAGTGTTAGCATGGAGCCTACTATCACTCAACATAGTGTATGCTAAAGTGTTAGCATGGAGCTTACTATCATTCAACATAGTGTATGCTAAAGTGTTAGCATGGAGCTTACTATCATTCAACATAGTGTATGCTAAAGTGTTAGCATGGAGCATTGGAACCAATAATCTACCGGGACATATGGATGATTTTGGTTTCTATGTTCTAATCAGTTAACAGGAAAATTGACCAACAGGCCAATCTCCCAAAAACTTGATGTAGTCCTTTCAGGTTAAAATTAGGATTAGGTTTAGGTTAGAGTAAGGGTTAAGGCGAAAGTTAGTTTAAGGTTAGGGTTTGGGTTTAGCTTGTGTGTGTGTGTGTGTGTGTGTGTGTGCACATACTTACGTTGAAGAATCTCTATTCTTTGTATTTGCATACTTTTGAACAAGACAGAAATAAAGACAAAGAGAAATGCAGCTAGTAGGGACCGCAGGCCCGTACAGGCAGTGCTGATCACTGTGATGTGAGAACAACCAGCCTCCACTCAGCAGAGACGCTTCACACCGAGCTGCCGGACAAATGTCTCCCCGGATAGCTCACACCTAACCCCTTGTCATCCTTCTCCTCTCCTCGCTGTCTTCCCTCTCTCCTCTCCTCTCTCCTCTCTCCTACTGGCCTCTGTCACCCCCTCTCTCCTCTCCTCTGGCTGGCTAGTTGACAGTTCGAGCCGGTCGGGGTCACCTCCCCCACTTCCCAGGGGCTCGAGAGGGCGCAGCTCCGGAGCTGGAAGCCCCACGCCCCACCGGCTCCCTGACTCGCCCCCAGCGAGGGAGGAGTGAAGTGTGGGGAGGTCCGGGTGGCTCTGCTGGGAGAGTGGGCCTGCGGACCCGGAGGTTTAGCCCAGTGTTCCAGCGGTGAGACCGGGCCAGACGCAGCCTGCCAGGCCTCGACTCGACCTCCTCAAACTGATGTGGCACAAGCTGGCAGAGCGGTCACTGCCGCTGCCACTGAGTTTGGGTTTAAAAATGAACTACCACCCCCCCTCCTTTCCTCACTTTACTTTTTTTCTTTGTTCTTAAGAAATGCATTTCTTTTTCCCTACATTTTCCTACTGACTATCTCCTGACTGAACTCTGCTCTTCATGTGGTTATTTCACACTGCAAAAAATAAACTAAATATATCCTGTGCTCTTATATCCCTGTCCCATTTTATAGTTGCTTCATCAATTATAAACAGGGATGTAGTGGAAGGTAAATCCATGGTCAGTTTAGCTACAGTACCTTTTCTATTTAGGGAAAACTTAGGGAAAACACTTTTTTAGGCTGAAAAACATGTAAAACCATAGTATACATTAGATGAAATAGTATCAAACCAATAATTACATGCTCCCTAATTAAACCAATTAATTCCACAAGAGGATAAGGTCTTTTAACAAAACAAAACAAAACATATATACATGCTTTTCTGCAAATCTAATAGATTTTTCATTTCTGTTTGTGTATGATGATCACCACGGACTTAAAATCATAGTTTACCCACCTTTTTATTTACGACTACATCACTGATTATAAATGCATAATCCTAAAGAGTAACTCCTCTCCATGCAAAAAATATTCAGAACATTACACCTTCATCAGGGTGCTTCTCACTTTTTAGAAATGCATGATCATCATGATTACAAATACTTTCTTTGACTCTATTCTCAATATTTATCCTCCATACTTACCAGGCGCAACGCAGTTTCTAAGAACTATCATGCAAGCGTACGCATCCCCTAAGTATCCTGGAGGTTGAAACAGTGTGCGACCCAGTCCAGGCTCATAGCTTATTACCCCAAAGAGATTGCGGCGTCCTGCTGATATCCACTGATGGCTCCTCTGTGTTTTTTGTTTTTTTTCCCGTGATGGTCTTATCAGAGACAGCATCAAAGGTCCGGGGTCTTGTCGGAATGGCTGCATCCTGGGAACACATTAGCGAGTGCTACTGTTCGCGATCTCTCTCTCTTTCATCGCTTTGAAGTTCTTCCTTTCACCCCTCCACCTCCCACCCTTTCCATTCTCTGACCCATTTGAGGAGGGGAGAGGGAGGGGGGTAGAAAACGGGGTGACCAAATATTAGTTTCAACGTCTTGCTGAACGTGTCTCCGTGTTTTTAGAGGTTTTATAGGAATTAGGGTTGTGATCGGTCAAGGGAGAAGTAAGGAGGGTGAACACTAATTTGTACTTACAGATGCAAAATACTTCAAAATGGTCACTAAGAAAAATCATAAGAAATTGTGAGGCGAAAACACGATTTGACGACAATTATGCCCAGTTTCAGAGTTTGAAAATCCAAGTTTGAAGCATCTTCTAGCATTGACGAGTTCCAATTTGGATCTGAAAAGACCTCAAATTATTCTAATTTCCTTTGATTGCATTTGATGTATCTCAAGAACACATTTCAAGAGATTTTTTCAAAAAGCGGTTATTAATTCAGCAGTCATTCAAATGATATCCTATACAGGTAGCTCAGGTTAATTGAAGCTCTGCTACTTTGAAACCGTCTCTCAAATCTCGCCCGACTCTTTTTTCTCCCGCAACCTTTTGACATAAATCATCCACAGCTTTGTTAGACTTGAATCAAACTGACACTTTTTCAGACTTATTAAAAGTGCACAAAGTAAAGGGATAAAAAAGGGAAAAAAAAGAAACAACAAAGCCAAAATATGGTGCATAATTACGTCTACTCGCTCACTTTCTGGCGCCTGTTCTCTGCCCATCTTTGGTTTGTCTCTGACGGCTGGGCTTCCTGAGCGGCGTTGGGAGGCTAAATTGGCCTGTTTCAGGCGGGGGAGCGTCTGTGTTTGGTGTCAGATAATATGCGCCGAGGAGTCCGAGGAGAGTGTGATTAAAGCCAAGCCACCGATAATTATGTCAAACTCCGCAGTTGTCCTAAACCCCCCCCCCCCCTTTTCTAGTTGAAAGAGATTTCTCTCTGATGGGCAAAACGGGAGGAGGAAGGACAGGAGAGAGAGGGAGAGGGAGAAGAGGTGAAGGGGCTTTTTGAAGTGGGTCTTTCCATTACCGACGTTGCCCTCCTGCTCCTGCCAATTTAGGGAGACTCGGTGCCGACGTTCCAGCGTATCGGAGGCATTCTTCGGGGTGGCGCTGGGTGGGAATGCCGGGGCAAGCGGGTGTTAGGTGAGAGCTGATGCTAAAGGGGCTGGTAGTACCAATACATGTTAGTCCATCCTGTTGGCTGTGTAATTAACCCTGAAGCTCATGTCTTGATCAAAGAAGAATCCTTTGTCATTTTAACCCTTTGAAGTTTTTTTTTTCTCTCAAATGGAGCCATTTCTTCATAGACCTTGTAGGAATTTGCATCTGTTTTAATGTCCAATGACACAATTTATTATTGTCATAGTCAAATGAAAATGACTCATACTTACAATCTACATTATAGACATCTACTGTAGTTAGTGAGGATAACTGCAGTTGTCCAGTGCCACTTACAATAAGTGCAAATATCAGTCTATTCCTATGTTAATACCATTAGCAGTGTTGGGGGTAATCAGTATTTAGATTACTTCTTGTAGAAACTAACTTAATGTGATAGTTTTACAATCCTTGTAATCTGATATTAGTTACTATTTCGAATGGGAATGTTACTTTTTATTTTCATTCATATCGTTTCATTTTTGCTAGGGCAAATGTAAAAAAAATGTCAATAAATGAAATTACTGCGGCATCTTGTGTAGACAAAATACTCAAACTAGTTACTTTTAATAGAGTATACTTTGTAAGAGTAACTGTAATGTGAGTAGTTACTTTTTACAGTAAGTAACAAAGTAACTAATTACTTTTAAAAGTAACTTTACCCAACTACTTAAAAGTCCAAGGGACAACAATACAATGTTAAGAACTAGAAAAAAGAGTAGGATTTTTTTTTTCTTTTTAACTCCACTACATTGTGCCAGCTCTTGAATATGGTATTCCAATCATTATGATCAGCATGAAGTGTATGATTGCAGGACTTGGCTGGGGATGAAACCCCATGCAGAGGTTAAGCCTGTGTGCTATGTTAAATGACAGAGCATATATTAATATGAAATCCATCCAATTATCGCTAATGGAGCTCTCCCGTGTGATACTGTACCTACTCATTTCAGGTCCGTGAGCAGGCCCTCAGTAGCTCTATCTCTGAGACCACTTCTTTTTCTTTTTTCTCTCCGCCTCTGTGCTCTCTCTCTCTTTCCCTGTTTGTGCTTGTGAGCATTTGCATTTGCGATAAATCATATATACAACAATTACTGTATTTCATATTGTCCATTTACCACCTTAGGTAATGATGTGACTTGGGTTTTACTTTTTGCCAGACTTAAATTCAGAGGTGTCGATTCACTAAACCCTAACCTATGGCAATGTCCCTATATTTAATATCATTTGCCAGTAAAGACTTCTAAATCTGGGACAACTGGAGCAATTACTGATGTCTGATGAGGTGTTTTTATTTGGTCAATATGTGATAAATGATGATGTGTGATGAATTATTAGCCGTAGGTCACCGAACTATCAGCTTGGAGGGAACATTGGTCCTGAATTCTCCCTTGATGGGATTCTTTTTATTTAGATATGGCTTCCAAATAGAAATCTGGCAATGTCTGTGTGGATCTTTGCCCTCCATTATAGTGATAAAAACCACAAGATCACATTTGGACTCATTTCGGCTAAGGTGCAATACCCCACTGACGCCCCATGCTTTTTTATTTTCCCTTCCATACGACATCAATTCCCCGCAAGGCCTTTAACTTCCAATATCGCCTTCCAAAACTTTTGAGCTTTTCTAGGTCAAACAACAGTCTGCGGCTTTGATGAGCTGCCTTTGATCGCCGTAAAAACCCGCATGTACTCCTGTGCATTGTCTTTTAACGCTGGTCAAATGAACTAAAGTGCAACCTTGTCACCGCGCTTCTTTTTCCCTCCGCATCGATTCCCTGGCAGCGGTAATGGCAGCCGCCGCTGTCTGCAGCCTGCACCGTCGGCTACTGTAAAGCACTGATTACAGTTGTTGAGGCCCTCCGCTCTCTTTCTCCACCCCCCCACCCCACCCCCCCACCCGCAACTCCCTTGTTTTATTGCCTCCGTAGCGCGTGTCAAGATCTGTTGTGAGAGTGCCACTTAATGAAGCCGTACCTGAATTTATTTGCCGGCGCTCCTGCATGGACCGAGAGGAGGAGGTACCAATTAATAGAACGTAAGAGGACCCGGTGATTTATAATTAACAAGCATGCGGGTTATAGTAAACATAACACTCAGTGTAATAGCCCGGGAGAGAGACGGGAAGTGTAGAAAGAACTGAGGAGGAGGAGGAGAAGGAGGGGGAGGAGGAGGGGAAAAAAAAAAAAAAAAAAAAAACGAGTGTTGATTTGTCCCTTGGTGGATGAGCGGAGTCCTTGTGGCTGACGGGAGCTGTCTAAAGCGGCTAAATGAATAATCATCTGTGAGTTAGACTGGAGACAAACGCTTAACGAGGATGATGTGAACCTCGCTGACATGAGGGGGCTGAGAGAGAGAGAGAGAGAGAGAGAGAGATAGAGTGAGAGGCTGACAGAGAGAAAGACAGTAGCAAGCAAACACACTCCCCTACGAAATGAATGACACACATATTATAATAGCGATGAAGTTGCTTTACTCAACAGGCCGTAGCCAGCCTTCCCCCTGTAAGGCTGAGTAGTTGTTTGTCAGATTCTCTGAAAGGGCAATGAATTCCCCGCTCATTTCCAGCGGTTTGCTGCCGATGCGTGACGGGAACAAAAGAGGAATTGGAGAAAGCAGATGTAACATACTGACAACATTGACAGTTCAAGGGAGGGATCTTCTAGCGAGCGTTTTTAAAAACAACTCTACCCCCAAAAAGTTGCTCTGTTCTGGGGCAGCCAGACGGCTCAGAAGGCTGAGCTTCAATGCCGCAAGCTCGAATCGTTCTCATAGCCTCTATGGCATGTCATCTCCACCACTTTCCCACTGTATATTTAAGCAAGAAGCCATGAGAGGCCGTGCTTTGCAGTGATACAAGAACAGTCAAGAGGCGTTGTGGAGCTTCGCTGTTCTAACATCACTGTAAAGCACGGCATTAAGTGACTGATTGCTTTCATAAAACGGCTGGAAAAAGAAGGCAAATGTTCAATTAACCCTGTATTTTTAAGCAATAACAATTAAATAATACATATCTGCCAAACTATATAGGTCTTGAACAGTAGCTAAACAAAGCAAATCCAATCAAATTGGATTTATATAGCAGCAATGTAACCCAAAGCACCTGACAAGCATTGGTTTTTCTCTTATGTGGTCACAGTTGTGCATTTATGTACTATATCAGTGGTTCTCAACGTGGGGTCCGGGGACCACCAGGGGTCCTTGAGGGCGTTCCAGGGGGTCCACAGCAAATGGATGAATTGTTAAACTTCAGCATTATTTCATTTACAAGAAGTTAACACAGTTAGAGAATGTAGAAGAATGAATGTTTTGGTCCTAGTTTCACTGTTATCTACAGTACAGATAGTCATGGAATTCTGGACAAAATCATATCCAACAATAAAAATATTCTCAGATTTGGGTCCGAGAGATAAAATCTCATCAAATGTGGGTCCATGGCTCTAATGTGTATTAAATTAGGGGTCCTTGATATGAAAAAGGTTGACAATCACTGTACAATATCATGAATATTTGCAGTTATGGCATTTTGCAAAGGCTTCAAACGTGGCTCGACCAATCAGAATTGACACCTAGAACTATCCGTTTTACAACAAACAACAAAGCAGAAAGACATGCAAAGGTAAGAAAGCACCTACAGTAAGAAAGCACGCTTTGAGAAAACCTTCTCCTGAGTCAAGGGCGCTTTGCCCAGCAGAACGGCACCGTCCTGCAGGGTTCCCACGGTAACATCCAACCTCTCTGGGTGCTGATTGGCCATCTGGTATTGTTTTGTGTCACTTCCTATTAAGCTCATTGATCGTCCCTCCCTGTCTGCGGCATGCGGTTGATCATCGCAGATCACTGTGTGCGCCTGTAATATGAATATGGTACAATGGTATGATTACAGTACATGATGGTCTCTGTCTTCGTGTTCGCTGATGCGGGCCCTCCAGCTACGCTTATGCCGACTGCGGCTGTGATTGGGCTGTTTATGTACAGTTTGCACTAAAGGAAGACCAGAGTAGTCTTATTAAGGGAAGGTATGATGTCATCGGGTCACAAAGGACAGTGGTGCAAATGTAAATGCAGGGAAAAACATACAGGCACACACATAGACACATAGACACTACTAATTTATGTACAATGAGCAAAGCCTGAATTTGAAATACTGATGGAACAGCCAACCCAGTGCAGAGTATAAACCCAATAGAGTTGAATCTCTGTGGGCACCAAGGTCCCAGTTGTCAGTTATGGTTATGTGAGCATGCCTGATGCATGAGCCTCTTCATGATAAGTTGGTTCAACTTTTCAATGCCGTATGCGTGTCTCAATGTCAGTCAGTAACTAGTAATAAAAAATAACTTGTTTTCCTTTTTAAGGTCAACATCTTTCATGCAACTGTGTGATTTTCCTTTCATTTTTTTTCTCTATTAAATTTCCACATTAATTTGGAGAGATTAGTGTAATTACTGTAAACAAGGCCATTACAGAGAAGATTGGCAGCATATACTGGCCTTTTTATATTGTCAGATTTTGGCGGGAAATCTCCTGGATTGCTTTACGGTACAAAACAGTTAGAGGGCGCTGTTCTTCCAGAGCAAACAGAGATAAAGCTTTCAGAGTTTCTGGCAGCAGATGGTGGAAGGAGTGAAAGACCGATGGAAAAAGAACTATTAACATTTTATCCCATCCTCTTATCTTTCTTCTTGCTCTTCAAAACATGGAGCAACAAGGAGAGAGCAAGCAACAGGGTTTATGAGAAATGTATACATTTATACATGTATTCACACACACATTTGCATTATAGCCTACTTGTGAGGACCTT
Organism: Centroberyx gerrardi; assembly: GCF_048128805.1. Taxonomy (NCBI): domain Eukaryota; kingdom Metazoa; phylum Chordata; class Actinopteri; order Beryciformes; family Berycidae; genus Centroberyx; species Centroberyx gerrardi. Next base: position 5,042,674 of record NC_136011.1, on the reverse strand, counting down.
CCATTGACTACATTCATTCCTTAACCCATAACCTTAACCCTTACCCTATGTCAAGTAGCCACACCTCTGTCTCAAACGACGGAGGTCTGGAGAAACATAAAGAAATGTAAAGTTGGATAGAAAAGGGCGGCAACACTGTGAGCTGTCATCATCATTCAAACCAGTCAAATTTGGCTAGGGCAGACAATAGTGGTGGTGCTCAAACAACAGTTAGCGTTAGCGTTAGCTAGCGAAACAAAACTTTGCAAAAGCAAGGTTTAAATGATGTGCAAATGTGCAGATTCTCAGTTGTTTCATGTACCCATAGAGTATGTATATTAACTCAAATTTAATTGGTAGCTAGCATTGCAGCTAAGCTAACGATGTAAAATGAAACAGAATTCCCTGGGGCTTCTGCGAGAATCCCAGAAATTCAAACTTTGCCTTTGGCTCAGCGAGGTCTCACGTTTTATGATGAGAACGCAAAATTACCCTAATCTAAATATAAACCTAATTCTAATGACCCTTAACCCCAAGTCCAAGTCTAAACTAGCCTCTAGTAGAAGTTAGGACTGGAAAAATGTCCTCACTTTGGAGGTTTTTTCTCATCTTTCTATCCTTGTGGGGACATTTGGACCTCATAAGGACATACAAGAACAAACACGCACACACACACACAGACACACACACACACACACTGAAAGGTGCTGTAGCCTTTCAGGCCGGCCATGTGTGCTGCCGTGTCAGAGCCAGGAATCCGATCCCCTCCACCTCCCTCCCTCACTTCCTCCTCAGTTTCCTAGTGGGGCTCATTTATTTACATTAGCGCCAGGCAGAAAGGCATCAGAGGAAGTCTTAAAGTAGAGCCACAATGGCCGACTTAAGCCGCCACCCAAAAGCCAGAGTTTTTTTTTTTTTTTTTCTTTTGGCTAAGAGGATTTGTGTCTGGTCCATGTATCAGACCCTCTCTCTCTCTCTCTTCCTCTCTTCCTCTCTCTCTCTCTCTCTCTCTCTCTCTCTCTCAGGGACAAAGTCACCCCTCACACTCGTGCTGAGTGAAAGTAGCGTCTTGCCACTAGCTGCCTGGCTAATGACATTTATCCTTATGGAAATGGAGGAGGAGGAGAAGGCTTTAGATGCAGATTTGGACGCACATATACACCTGAGACGGGCAGACGTAAACCGGATGGCTACTTTTATGGCATGCGTGCACAAAGACACACGCATACCCACAGATACACACGCGCTCACACACTCTCACACACACACACACACCTCCCTTGCAGCGTCTTATCCCCTAACTGGCCACCAGTCAAAATAAGCCTTATTCTCGGGGGTTTATATTTTCTCCTGGCCGGGCTTGGCTAGGCACACTCAGTTAAGATGGCAGCCAAACAATCTCTCCTCTCCTCTCATTTCCACCGTCTCTTCCTTTCTAATGCTAATGCCTGGATGGATATATCCCTTTTCCACTGGCATGCGAGGAGGCCAAATTTTCTGATTAACTCCCAAGACAAAGTTTCATAGCATCTAGGTCAATAGCTGCTTCAGAGGGAGGAGGGGAATGTCAAGCTTTGTTTTCAGTCAGATGATTTTGAATGTGGCCGTTGGTTCAGAGGGACATTTGTGTTTCTATTTCGACTGATGTGGTCGTATCCATAACTTTCTCTCCTTTCTTACTGTACATGTTTTTGTCTGCACTCTGTCCTCTGGCCACTGACAGGTGGATTCCTCATTCCACTACTACTACTGCTACATCTACTGCTATTACTGCTAATATTACTTCTACTATGACTACAAAAACAGCTATTGCTATTACAACTACTAAATCTACTAGGGTTTGACTGATATGGGTTACTGAAGGCCAGTAGCAATATTTATGATTTTAGGCTGCCAGTAGTCGATATGTGGTGCCGATATTCAGTATCTTATCATTAAATATGACCATTTTCATGCCAAAAACATAAAAAAATTACCACTTTTCACTGTTTCCCTCAGAATTGTATTCTTGTCAGGATGGGAAAGTCTCTGAAACAGCATTTAGATCATGGGATACTAAAACTCTCTTTCAAAACCCATTAATAATATTGAGTGCATATCAGTGCAACTCTAAAAGCAGCAAGGACAGGACTTATTAATTCAATTTCTTACTTTATATCTTGGAACATAGTGGATTATAATAATATTACTATATTATCTCATATCCGTAGGTCTGAAGAGGGAAAAAAGTGTGTAAAGTTGATGAAGGTGCTATTAAAAATATAGAGGTAGAATGCAGCAAAAAGCAGTATTCTTACTTTGTAACAATAAGTATTTCTTTAGTATCTTCCTGATGACTTACAGTTTGCTTAGTGTCACATATAGTGCCATATACTTCCACTGTTGTGGGTTTGAATACAGCTACAGCACTTTCAAGCCCTCTCTCCCATCTGTCCTGTCATTCTCTAAAACATACTATCTAATAAAGCTGAAATGGTGTGATGATATGCTTTAAAGATAACATGGCGGCCCTTAAAGGGTCTTTGTCAGAATACCCAAAAAGCCCTCTCAACTCTCTTGAATTTATCTTTGGAGGTTGCACACACACACACACACACACACACACACACACACACACACATACTGTACACTCACGGTGGAGTGGTGATTGAAAGTCTTCGTCAGAATGCTCACAGCACTCTCAACGCTCTCGAATTTACCTTTAGAGGTTACACACACACACACACACACACACGCACAGAAGCACACACACACACACACACACACACACACACACACACTCATGGCAGAGCAGCGACTGGCTAGAAGTTTGGCTGGCGATGGGGAGATTTAATGGGAGGACGCCGGCGTTTCAATAAAACACTGGGATAGTTTATGGTTCACCCTGAGCTCAGCCCGGTCACTAAGGAGCCTCGTCCTCTCTGGATATTAATTCTCTATCCCTGTGTGTGTGTGTGTGTGTGTGTATGTGCGTGTGTGTGTGTTTTATGTCTGTCTTGTCTTCCCCCCTTTCTTGGTCATATCAGTCTCTCTTGCACTCTTTTTCCTCTCTTGTGCATCCTCTCCCTTGCTCTCTCTCTGTCTCTCTCTCTCTCTCTCTCTCTCCCTCTCTCTCTCTCTCTTTTCTCTGTCCGTCTGAGATGAAGACATATGAGGACGCTCCCTAGAGAGAGCAGTGAGGTTGTGGCGGCGCAATAAAGAATCCGGAGGTCAAATGTACACCGAAATCCTTCACCCCTCTCCCTAGCACTGCACTGCGCACGCACGCACACACACACACACACACACACACACACACACACACACACACGCAGGTCAAACGTACAACTCCAGAGTTGGTTACATAAACCAGATGGCCATGGCTGGCATGAAGCAGCTACGACATCTAAGAGTTGTGTATGTGCATTTGTGTGTGTGTGTGTGTGTGTGTGTGTGTGTGCGTGTGTGTGTTCTTTCTATCCCCTCTCCCAGTAAAAACCACCAGGGACCTTGTTTGTTGTGTGTACCCCACATGGGACACACTGTCAACTGTACAACCACACCGGATCACATATACGTTGCACATACACACACACACACACACACACACACACACACACACACACAAAGAAAGAAAGTTCTATCCACACAATGCACACACGAAGACACAGACCTTGTTTATCACAGAATCCTCTAACTTGTCAACTCTGTGTGTGTGCGTGTGTGTGTGTGTGTGTGTGTGTGTGTGTGGCGTCTCGGAGTCCAGTATGGTTTGACCTGGAGGGCTTTCACAGCCTAGCTGATACAGTCCAGAGCCTGACACTGACTGGCACCATATCACTGATAGGACACACACACACACACACACGCACACACACACACACACACACACACACACAGCACACAGCACACTGATACAGACAAAACAATCCCTTTTCTATTGGTTGTTTGTATTGTTGCTGATCTAGGAGTTGAAGGTTATTCTACTGTAGCGCTCACTGTAAGAGCATCAGCTAATTGACTAAGATGTAAAATGGAAGTACATAAACATTGAGACAAGATGAACACACACATACAACCATACATGTATTGGAACTGTTAGAAATCTCTCCTGCAGGGGGAGGTCTCAGGATTTTTTTTAATGGTTTTAGTAGTAGGATACTACCTGATTTTGTTAGTAGAAGAAGAACACCAGAAGATAATTATTTTCTGTCGTAGTTGAAAGACGTTCAGACGGTGAACACTATCCAATGCCATCCTTTTGTTGTTTACCCTTTCAGTGGCAATATTTGTAAATAATATTAATTTAGAGCATTATATTGATGATGTATATCACTTATTTTTTTACATTTTGTCACTTTTTAGAAGCGTGTGGCTAAACAGGCTAGCAAGTTTCAGTTTGGGCTAGTTTGCTTTTGCAAGCAAACGTAACATGCTAACGATTGTTTTTATGTTATCCTGGAGAAAGATTTGAGTTACTGTCAAATACTTAAGTGAATGTTACCTGTAGGTGAAAAAAGGATTATTATTTAATGTTTATTTACCTATATAGTAAACTATGCTCACCTAATTGATACATTCCTATACTTACCAATGTAACTCTAAAAATAGGACTAACTATCCTACTACACTTGCCTTTATTACTTACCTGTTAGTGTCCAACCAAATTCATATAACTTATATGTTTTTTGCCTTGTATTTTTCAGTTGTACCTTTCTGCATTTAAAAACCTGCCAGATAACAACCTGCCTGATCCTTGGAGGTTCAAGTACAGTACAGTACAGTACAGCTTATGACAAGGCTGAGAGATAGCAGTACAATGCATACACTGAAAAATGTTTCCATCTTAAGTCATTTCATCTAGTATTGAGTCTTAAAAAACAAACAATGACCATACTCCACCCAATCTCAATGTATGATCAAGAAAAGGTATGAAAAATCTTAAGTGTCAGTGTCCACACACCAAAAACTGAAAAAATCCATTTTAATAATTGAATCTAGTATTGAGTCTTAAAATCATTTTTTTTCTTAAAGATCCAGTGTAATGATTTCAACTCAGGAAAAGTTGGATGTTGATTTCTAACATAATAAGCATAATTTTCTTCAGTTTTTAATGGTTGGATGGTACAAAACTGCATGTCAATAATTCTATCTTTTGGGGAACAAATATCCAGCGTTGGAATTTCGGCACCCAGCAATTATGGAGGCACAGAGATTTTGGCTAGTTTGACAAGCAGCTGGCTGGCTATTGTATGACAGACTATGGGACACCTCATTAACTATGCATACTGTCGACCAATCAGCAGCATTCATTGAAACCTGGGTGTAGGTGACATCATTTACACCAGGAAGTAGATTGAAATTCTAAATTTGTTTTATTCTGTTGACATCCAGAGGCGGAGTTAGTCAAATTTCCACAATACAGATACCACATGAATTTCACATGTGGAAAATCCCATGTGAAACACATAAGTATGTGGAACATATGTGCTTTGCACATGGGAAATGTGTGGTTTTGGAACATTTTCAGGTGTTTCACATGTGGAAAAATAGCATGTGAAACACATGACATCACATGGGCAATATGTAAAACACATGCTTTGCACATGTGAAATATGTGGTCACATGTGAAATTCATGTGTTTTTTCTGTAAGCGGACAGTTATAATAAATTGGATAACTTTACATGAATGGGTTCTTTTTTAAATTATACGATGGAATTGAGAAACGGACTGGACCTTTAAAACAAGTGAAAACAATCCGCAAATATGGTGGGATAATTCTACTTGTTTCCAATGAAAATCAAAATGCTTAAATACTTTTGTTGAATCAGTTGTCATTTCCTTAATATCTGCCTTATTCTGTCTTGACTGACATTTGTCTTTAGAAAACTGCTGAAACAACTGAAGCTTCATTGGAAACAAGTAGAATCATCTCACCCCATTGGCCCAATTTCCACTTGTTTCCAGAGTTTAAGAGTGAATATGAGAGAAAAGACTTGTTAACACGGTCACTCCTTGCTGTGTACAACTACATCACTCTCTCTCTCCACCTGTCTTTCTCTCTCTCTCTCCCCGTTTATAGAGACACACAGAGAACGAGCCGGGCTCCCTGCAGGCCCGCTTCTTACAACGGGGGGGACTCCCAAACCTAATATCCACAACGCGGACCCTCCCGCCGTAAAGGTGAGCCTCAATATGAAAATATACACTCCTCAATCATCGCTTTTATGAATATGATACAGGCCGGCCGTAAGTTAAGCCAGCTGTATGTCATGCGGAATGAGAGGTCACGGCGGTTTATTGTTGCATGGTAAATCCAGTGCGGGTTTATTTGGGCATTAAACCGGATCCGGTAACATGTTATATGGTGAAATAGAGGATGGTGGGTGTAATGTAAGGAAGAAATATCGCTTTATTTGGGAGTAAAGTTTAAATATAGATCTATGTAGCCTTTATGTATGTGTTATTCTTTTGTCTGTGTGTTTGAGGAAGGCAGAGTGTGTGTGTGTGTGTGTGTGTGTGTGTGTGTGTGTGTGTGTGTGTCTGCCCTCCCTGATGAGGATTATGATACCTGCCCATCATATCATATACTAATCAGTCACCACCTTGTCACTGTCACCGCTCCCCTCCCTTATTCATTATCCCCCTGCCCCCCTGGCATGATGGTGACCAGTCTGTGTGTGTGTGTGTGTGTGTGTGTGTGTGTGTGTGTGCGCGTGTGTGTGTGCATGTGTGTGTGTGTGTGTGTTACAGACCCTACGGGTGATGGCATCGCTCAGCATCGTAACATAGCCGCTGGCTGTGTGTGTGTGCATCCATGAATGTCAAAGATCTTTTAGCCAACTCCCCCCACCCACCACCACCGACACACACACGCACACACACACACACACGCAGACGCTCAGAAACATCAGGAGGAGGAAGAATGTCAGGGCGTCATGTTGAGCGACGGCAACGAGCGCCACAATCCGTCCTGACAGCTCAGGCTTATAACGGTGCCCAGGCAACTGGTACACACACACACACACACACACACACACATATACACACGGTCATCTTAAGCTAATCACAGACATTAGGGAAGACATTTTGTCTAACTCTACTTCCTATCGTCTTTCTAAACTATTGGTTAGATCTGGAAAGTATTATTATTATGATTGAAATGTGCTATGCGCAGCATTTTAACATCAATAAATCATTACCACATTAAGTTTGATACAGTATAATTACTGTAAACAAACATGACCATCACTGAGAAAGTCAGCCTCTACCAGTCTCTACACTGTATTTTACAATGTGTGACACCTGGTCAGATTTGGAGGGAAATCTGCTGGATTGCTTTACGGCACAAAACAGTTAGAGGGCGCTGTTCTTCCAGAGCAAACAGAGATAAAGCTTTCAGAGTTTCTGGCAGCAGATGGTGGAAGGAGTGAAAGGAAGATGGAAAAATCACTTCCAACATGTTGATCCTCTTCAGTAAAGACAAAGACACCAAGGAGGGGGAGGGGGACAGGAATCCGCTTTGGGACAGTAGTCTTAATTTTGAGAAACACTAGCATTAGCAATACAATGGTGTGAGATAGAGGCGACCAATCGTCTCCACCACGGTCTCATTTGTTTACAGTCATTATACCAAGGCATCACAATTCATTTGACAATGATATATTGATGTTTAAAAATGCTACACATAGCACCTTTACAGACTTTCCCTTCAGTAGTAGCATTGCCGGCACTAGTTTTTCATTCACCGCATCAACCAGTGTGTTTGCATTTTATTTTCTTCAATCCAGTTCCACTTTCTGTAGCGGCGCCAAGCGCACATTAACATCTGCACGAGACAAAACTCCCGCCCGCCCATTACACATCCCTACAGGACGGGGACGAGGAGCTTCTCCCGTAATTGGAAAGATACCTCTCGACGAGCGCTGTGCTAATTTTTGTTTTCCCCACCGCTAGGTTCCTCTCCCCGCGTTCGGCTCTCGGTCTCCTCATCCCCGTCAGTTAGGGAGCGCTAATGTGTTAAATGTGAACGACAAAGATGGGACGTCTTCCCATTTTCCGCTTCCCCACTGTTTCCCACATTGCCGGAGCGCCGCGCGGCTAAATTAGACCGAGCCAAACGGAGAAATTAGAGTGCTGTGGCCAGATGTGATATTTGTTTTTCGCAGCGCGGCGTCAGGTAGCCGTTTAAAAAAGATAAAAAATAAAAGCTGCTTCCTCATTGGATTTCGGACTCATTTTGATTCACCGATGGCGGCCGGCTAATCATTTGATCCTGTTAAAAAAGTGAAGTGTTTGTGTGTTTTGTGTGTGAATCTGCCAGGAGAGTTAACAACCGCTGTAAATAGGCCGGGGCCCGGCGTCTTGATTTGTGCACAGTCGTTGCTGTGTGTGTGTGTGTGCGTATGTTGTGTGTGTGTGTGTGTGTGTGTGTGTGTGTGTCCCCTCGCTGGCTGTTTTTCCCCTGTAAAAGCAATTTGCCCCATGCTCGGGCTAGGCAATGAGCAGATGCTACCATTGTAAATGATGATGCGAGAGGCCATAATAAAGAGTTGATAAACACAGAATTACCGCTGGGCCGTGGGCACACAGAATAGAGAGAGGGAGGGAGGGGAGGAGGGAGGAGGGAAAGAGAGTGAGAGGAAGGGAGGGGGAGAGAGAGAGATAGAGAGAGGGAGAGACACTGAGAAAAAGAGACACAAATTTGAGAAGAGAGGGACACTGAGGACAATGGACAATTCCCTTCTTAATTCCCTTCTTGCTGGTCAACGCATGTAAATGTCATTACTAGGAAAAACCTGGTTATGCTCATACAGGAAACATCTTACTGCTTTCACTTTGGATTTTTGCGATTTCTGTGTAAAGCTTGTGGGGAAATGATGAAACCCAAATTTTGCCTCTCAGTCATGAAAGAAATTATTATTATGAGCTGTTGCTGAAGCTGGTGGTTCAACAAAAAAATAAACCTTTCCATCATTTTTTTTGGGGCTGATCGTTCTATCTGTTCTACCATTGGACAGGAATATTCTGTATTATCAGCATTCATATTGTTATTGGTTTATGGCAGTAGGGGGACTCAATCACAGGGTGTCGAAGGTTCATTATGAGCTTCAATATTTTGTAATATATCTACCATATACTACCATTGAGTAATATATCTCCACAAGACTGATATACTGGTTAGCTGATATATAGGGCCGATATTGGCCTTTTATCAAAATCGGCTAGTCAGCATCGTCCACCTCTTATATGATGGATATGATGCAGTTTGATTGATTACATATTAATTGTAGAATTGATCAATACTACACTGGTTGTCTATAGGAAGCCATTAACCTGTATTGATTCTAATGCAAATTTCCATTGGATTCCACACAAATATGCATGAATATGTAGTATTATTATTATTATTATCATCCTGGGTTTCAATAGAGATTTTAGTGTCCCATGATGGTCTAAATGCTGTTTCAGAGGCTTTTCCACCCTGATAAGAATGACAATCTTGGGGAAACACTGGATACTTTTTATTTTTTTGGCATGAAACCGGTCAAACCCAAATATTTTACATATCTGACATCATAAATGTCAGCTATCGGCAGCTTCAGTTGAACAATATTGGTATTAGTATAGGCCTTCAGACACCCGTATCAGTGGAACCCCACTTGCCACATGCCTCTCTCATCCTTCCCTGTGGTTTTTGCTTGGCTAGAAGACTGTTTTGATGCTACAGTACACCAAGTGCCTTGTAAATGCTGTGACCCCCTGACTCATAGGGGACTTATGAGTGTGTGTGTGTGTGTGTGTGTGTGTGTGTGTATGTGTGTATGTGTGTGTGTGTGAAGTCATGTCCCCAGGATGTTAGTCAAAGGGTGAGAAGTGGGCCCTTTGAAGAGCCCGTTCACCATGTAGTGTATTTTTCTTCTTTTTTTCCCCCTACACATCTCCCATTCTACCCCCTGTTTGATGTTTGTTGGACATTTTGTTTAAAAAAAAATGCTGCTCGTTCGACAGCACAGCACAGTACACACACACACACACACACACACACACACACACACACACTGGTAACAAACACACACACACACACACACACACACATAAACACACACATACATTCTTGAAAACACCCTTAGAGAGGAGTGTAAGTGCAGAGAGAGAGGGAGAAAGAGAGGGGAAGGAAAGGGAGAATGAAAGGCGAGGAGAGAGAGCAAATGCATGGGAGATGAAGAGAGAGAGAGAGAGAGAGAGAGAGAAAGAGAGAGCCTCCTCCCTCCGGCAGCAGTGCTGGTGTCTTTTTCATGTCCTCCATGCTTGGATCTGAGGCTCTGGCTCCCAGCTGGGCCTGGTGTGCATGTGTGCAGCTAAGTGCTGGCTAATTTCCCCTCGGATCTCCCCAGCCATAGCCAATGATTCAACCCGACCCCCTCCATCCCCCTGTCTGTCTGAAGGGGAATGATACAGGGGGTCGGGGGGGGGGGGGGGGGGGGGGGGGGGGGGGGGGCGCAGCAGTGGCCAGTCAGGAACACATACAGCAGAATCTCCATCCATTAATTTACTGCTCATAGCCTGTGGTCCCTTGTTCTGGGACTATGGTTAATGGTAGCAATGGGATTAATATAGAGGGAATACAGTAAAAATACAGTAAAAATGTCCCTGTGATACAGTAACAAGATGACACATACTTTTCAAAATGACTTGTTGGCTTTTCTCCTAAATTGTTTGATATCAAAAGGTCTTTTGATAGCGAGACTGATGGCAAACACATTCTATACAGCTTGAAATAATCATTCCTGACTGTTGTGTGCGATAACAAGAATGGCATTCAAATTATCGTCATTTCACTTCATTCCCCTTTGATTTTTGAAGCAAATTTGTCTATTTCTTTTTAGATTTTTTTTAGGCATTTAGCCAAAGCAACTACCATTGAATAAGTTTCAATTCTGAGATCAGCAAAAATTACAAGCAGCCAAAAATAAGAGGTCAAAGGTCAGAGCATTTGAGGTCTTACACTATTCCTGTGACCATGCGAGGAAAAGACATAAGAGGAGCTGAGGAGAGAGAGACAGAAGGCATTTTTTGAATCCCAAAGTCAATGAAAGCAATCAGATTATGCCAGTTATCCTGTACTGAGTGCTGATTCCAGTTCTTACCAGGTATTCAGTAATCTGTATTGGATTACATATTGAAAGTAACCTTCCCGACCCTCTCAACACATCCAGAGTGGGAGCGTGTGGACAATCAGGAGGCAGGAGGGCTCCAAACCCCCAGTCAGCAATTTCCCCCCCCTTGTGTGTGTGTGTGTGTATGTGTGTTTATGCATGCATGTGCACGGTTTATATGTATGTATGCATGGCTGTTGCGACTAACATCCGGGCGCGCTAGTATATTTTTGGGAGCATAATGCATACATAGATGGCCCATATGTCTTTATGAGATCGCGTCGTCTTCTCCTATTGGTCGACTCGCACGCAGGTGTCGCAGATTGCTTTCTTCGTTCCCTTCGCACATCAAACGGAAATGAGAGACAGTCGCGCAGAAGATGAAAAGGAGGAGAGAGAGACAAAGGGTGGGGGGTGAAAAAAGTGGAGAGAAAAAGGGAGAGAACAAATATTTCTGGATGCTGCTTCTAGCCAAGGCCGAGTTCAATGGGAGCCCCCGAAAAGGGG
>NC_136011.1:4971049-5028549 GCF_048128805.1 Centroberyx gerrardi | reverse complement strand
AGGATACAATAAGTGCATTTTAATAGAAAGAAAGAAAACATTAAAGTAATTTCATATACATAAATGTCCATTTTGCTGCTCTTTCACATTGACTGATATAAGTATAAGAGATATAAGTGATTCAACCTATATCCAGTTCATGAAAGCTTTTATAGTTATGGTATAGTTATGGATTAACAGGGAATACTGGTGCTAATAGCCATGCAAACACACTTAAAATGACTACTGTTATTGCTTAGTCTACATAATAGCCTACATAACATCCTTTCTGTGCATTTTTGACAACTTAGTGATGTGAGGGAGTGATGTCTAAAGCTAAAATCCCTCTCAACATTTATTGTGATGACATGCTTTGGTGCATGTAAACTGTTTCAGATCGTTTTATTTAGTCTTCATGTATTCATTTTGAATGGAGGGATTCATTTGGAATGATAAAAATAGGATCAATTCTTCTTGCAATCATGGCTTCTGGCTTCTTCGGTGGCTACATAGCCTGTGTGTGTGTGTGTGTGTGTGTGTGTGTGTGCAGTGTGAGCGTGCACCAGTGCGTTTGTCTGTATCCATGTGTAAGTGTCATCTTGCAAGTGCAACGGTGTATGCATCCATGTGTATGCAAGGTTTCTGTGTGTGTGTGTGTGCGCGCACGCGCGCACGTGTGTGTGTGTGTGTGTGTGTGTGTGTGTGTGCATACAGTGCAGGTGGGTGAGGGGGTGGTAATTAACAGTGACATCTCCTGAGCCAGGTCTAATCAGTGCTCTCTTCTCCTCAAACGCTATATTTATCTCCCCTCTCTATCCTTCTATCATAGTTATTATCACTTGGTCTCTCTTGTCTCTCTTTCTTTTCCTCCTCTACTCCCCCCTCTCTCTTCCACTGTCCCTCTCTTTCTTTCTCACTCTTTCAACAGCCTAAATATGATTAGAAAGGGATAATAATAATAATAATAATGATAACAATAACAAATGACAATCGCTTGTGTGGAAATATTCCAATACTAACTCTTATTAAAGTCTATTATGCCTCGGAGAAGGGAAAATTGTATTAGATTGATGGTTTAATCAGTTTGTGGAAAGCTTTGTTAATTGGAGAATGATGTTTTTAACACTACGGCTAATTTGACTGGTGTAGGGCACTTACTTGAATGATATATATATGATATGTGCTATGGGTTAATTAGCATTTTCCTGTAACTGTGCATTGTTATGAAGAGTGCGTCTTGCCACATGTCATGGGCAGGCTGTTTTGGAGCATGTCGAGAGCGGCTGTGAGCATACGTGTCAAGTTGCCACAACTTTCTGGAACTGACTTCAGACAAAGAGACACGACGATCGGGGTTTGAAATGATTCGAGCGGCCGACGGTATTGTGATTCTGTAGTCAACTCTGCTCTTTTTAAGTGTGAACATCACGTGAATATAGGAAAGTTATAACGCTTGATATCTGCAGGTGTCAGAAAGCTACATTTAAGTATTCTTAAGGCCTTTTAATTCTACCTTTAAGTGAATTTAAGAGCAATTTAAAAATAAAAATAAAGAAACCAAGCTGGCATAACTAGACTATTTCTGATTGAACATAATACTAATACTACTACTACTGCTACTACTACTAATAATAATAAAACATAGCCTATCAATAAAACTGGACCTGAAATAACACAGCACTTAAACTGGAGAGAACTGTGCTGGACTTAAAACCTTGATAATGGCTGAACTGGCAACCCACATCCATTAGCTTCCTTCAGCATCTCCTCTATGAAACATAACCCACTAGGCGTAATAATAATAATAATGATGGTAATAACAGTCAAATGTTAAAATTGTTACATTGTATTACTGACTCATACACAGTGTAACATGACTGTTGCATCCAAAGTGGAGTGAAAAGAACAGATGGTCAAATTTTCATTTTTGGTCTTCATTGGCCTCCATATGAAACCATGATGAGACGATAATAACAGCATTTAAATTGAACTTAAAGCTCGCTATCCCAATATTTTCCCTCACTGGCTGATATTTCTTCACCGAATGTGTGTAAGTGTGTGTATGTGTGTGTGCGTATGTCTATCAAGTGACCTCTAGTTCTGCACACTGGCCAGCAGAAGGCAGGGTTGCAGCATTCAGTTCCTCTGGTCCTCTGCAAGTACACCCCCCCCCCCCCCCCCCCCCCCCCACCCGCCCCAACACACACACACACACACACACACACACACACACACTTCCTCCCAGACACACGCACCCACACACACTGCACCCCAACCCACGAGGCTCTAAACTGTGTGTGAGAGAGGCAGAGGGGGAAGAGAGAAGGCGAATTGAAGAGAGCAAGAGTGTGTGTTAAAGCATGCATATGCACATGTGCCTGTGCCTGTGTGTGTGTGTGTGTGTGTCTGGCAGTGATGGGGGAACATGATAACCTTGTCTTTGTGCAGGTCTGGGGGGTTGAGCATTGAGTGTGTCTCGGGCCTGCCAAATCCTGCTTTTTAACAGGCCTCGGAACACACACACACACACACACACACACACACACACACACACACACACACACACACACACACATACAATAAGGCCCCAGACACTGAGAAGCATGCAGCCAGGTCCAAATGTGTGTATGGGCATTGGGCCAGTATGTGTGTGTGCATGTGTGTGTGTGTGTGTGTGTCTGTGTACGCCTTGATGGAATGCCAAAGTGAGATAGGTATAGAGGTTACGGAGGTAAACAAAGAGAAAGAGAGAGAAAAACTTAAAAGGAAGAAGAGTGCAAGAGGTCCTTTGGCAGGTCAGTTTTTACATTTTTACAAAAATCTGAAAAAAGAGGTCAATCGAGGCTAAGCTAAAATGGAGAGAGAGAGAGAGGGGAGAGATAGGGGAAGAGAAAGAAGGGGAGGGTGGAGCGCAAGTGTGTGTGTGTGTGTGTGTGCAAAAGAGGGAGAGAGAGAGACAAAGCGAGAGACAAAAAAACAAACCTGGAGTTTATGCGCGAGAGAGACAGCGAGAGGGCGAGACAGAAGAAAGTGTGAGAGAGAGAGAATGTGTGGAAGAGAGAGAGAAAAGGAGAGAGAGGTAAAGCGAGAGAGAGAGACAAAAGCGAGTGTGTCAGTGTGTGTGTGTTTGAGAGAGAGAGAGAGAGAGAGAAAGAGGGAGAGAGAGCGCCAGAGTGGGAGAGATGAGGAGAGAAAAGAAAGTGTGAGTGTATGTAAAAAAGAGTGAGAGAAAGTGGTAAATTGAGAGGCAAATGTGAGTGGAATAGTGTCTATGTGTGAGACAGAGAGACAGAGAGAGAGAGAGAGAGAGAGAGAGAGAGAGAGAGAGAGAGAGAGAGAGAGAGAGAGAACAGTACAGTAAAGGCTCCCCCAGCGCCCACCTGTCTAGATGTAATGGGAGCCAGATGTTGACCGGCCTGGAAGTTACATCTCTAGCTTCCAGCAGTCAGCATTGTCCAAATAACTCCTACTGACCACCGATTACATTTCCACTTGTTTTACTCCGTTCTGGTCACCTAATACTCCTGACTTCATGTTGCATTGTCTGCGTAGCACGTACTTTTAGAAAAGACTAGGCACATAGCAGGGAATGGGGAGACATAGCCTACTGTATGTTCTTATGCACGGAGCAATACGCTGGGAAAGCTAGCATGGTGGCGCGTCTGGGGTTCCACTTTGTAGTCGGGAAGTTGTAGTCCTCACTCAGAGTCCTCCTGCCCAACTTTGTGTCCGCCTCAAGAAAACTTCCAGCTTAAGCTAAACTTAAGGTTGTTGCATTGGACGTGACTGGTGGATACATTTGACTAAGGCTGGAAACATACTTCAAATTTATTACTCGCGTACGCAAAGTGGTTGCGTTACATGTACGCAAAGTGGTTGCGTTCCGAACGGCATTGTTCACATACTCGTCTGTATACTTTTGTGGTTTGAGGTTGTTGGCAAAACACGTAGCGGACGAGTAGCGTTAATTTTTGAGGACGCGCACAAAGAACTCTCCGAATGACCACAGGATACGCAACACCCGTCTTGCGAACACGCACGTAATTAAAGTATAGTATCTATATAGGGACATATAGGTCTTTTTGCCTTGCTGCAATTTGTGTACAAAAAACAACCAACCAAAACTCTGTTTTATTATTAACTGACCAACGTGTAGATATGGAGTTCTATCTGTGCATTCGTGATATGGAACTGAGATTGAGCTAAATGCTTTGCCTGTCTCACTATGAGTAGATACTAATTCATGTTTCCAGTAAAGCGCTAGCCTCAATTGTAACGGGTGGAACCACGACATAAGACACTTGCTGGATTATGATACCCCGGTTAGGAATACACCAAGTTTTGGGAGATCGTTCCTTTGGTCAACTTAGGCTACCTAAGTGATGAGAACATGAACACCAAAATCATTTATGTGTCCCTGATACATTATTGGCTCTTGTGTCCCATTATAATACTTTAACATACACTATGTTGAGTGATAGTAGTCTAACACTTTAACATACACTATGTTGAGTGATAGTCTCCATGCTAACACTTTAGCATACACTATGTTGAGTGATAGTCTCCATGCTAACACTTTAACATACACTATGTTGAGTGATAGTCTCCATGCTAACACTTTAGCATACACTATGTTGAGTGATAGTCTCCATGCTAACACTTTAGCATACACTATGTTGAGTGATAGTCTCCATGCTAACACTTTAGCATACACTATGTTGAGTGATAGTAGGCTCCATACAGACATACACTGTGCTGTACATTATTTTTGTATCATATTTCATGTAAATTGTAAATGTACCAATCTCCTACACAGAACTGCCAGATTTGGCCACATA
Organism: Centroberyx gerrardi; assembly: GCF_048128805.1. Taxonomy (NCBI): domain Eukaryota; kingdom Metazoa; phylum Chordata; class Actinopteri; order Beryciformes; family Berycidae; genus Centroberyx; species Centroberyx gerrardi. The sequence continues at coordinate 5,023,732 of NC_136011.1, read as the reverse complement.
TAATTTACGATTACTCACCATTTAGCTTTAGAGATCTTGTTCGTTTGTTCTTTAACCTTCTTGTGGAGCTATCCTTGCTCCACAAATTTGCCTCTAGCATCATCAATGTCCACCATATTGGATTTTCCACCATTGAGTTTCTTGAAAACAGTTATTCCCCTAAAACTTTTCATTGTTATTTTGCTGATTTAATGAAGGCAGCAGTAAACCAGACAGTAAGCTGTGTTTTCCTTCCCTGCACACTTGTATAGAAACCAATGCTTCTTTTAGATTTTCTTGTAATCTGTGAATGATTAAATAAATAAGTATCCATCTGCCAATGGAGTGAAATAGTGTCACTAATTTCCAGTGGAGGTTTATGTGATTTTCTGGACACAAGTGACTTATCTTGAAATAAGGCCGCTCCTGCCTCTAGTAAGATAATGTCACTTGATTTAAGAAAATTCTGGTATTTTTAGCAGGGTGGGAGATGTGATCGCATCCCAGCCTTCTCTACCTCACCTCGCCTTGAACCAGGAAACATTCAAATCTGTTCTGAACTTTTCTGAGACCGCACTCCAATTATCCTTTATTAAAACTGTCATTTCCTTTTCCTGGTAACTTTCCCCTGCCTCTAAACCCGCTGTCATTTGATCACAACATACATAAGAGACCGTCCCGCCGCAAATGATCAGACAATCTTATGAGTAATCGAGTATTCAAAGCATCAAAAAAAAAAAAAAATGGAGTCATAAAACTAGATATGATATTTATTTGATATGGAAATGTTTATACATATGCATCGCAGCCTATTAATTATTCATATTGTCTTGTTTTTTTTCCACTTGTCCGTGATATACATTATGTATTCTTTTCTTCCGACAGACAGATCTTTGAAACGGGGAAAAGAAAGAGGTAAAAAAAGAAAAAAAAGGCGAGATCAGTTGGTGTCTCTCACTTCGACTACAAAAGAGTGAAAGAGGAAAAACTTCATTATAGGGGCGAGTGACAGAAAATGTGAAAGAGAGAGACAGAGGGAGACAGAGAATGAGGACCTTTTTTTCCCCACCTCTATTTCATGTCTCTGTTTCAGAACACAAAGAAAGCCATCTCTGTGGACCGTAATATCCATAACACACACACACACACACACACACACACACACACACACACACTGACCCCATATCTCATAAACAGTGCCACCAACCATCAACTGTCATTCCTATTCAGTGTCTTACTTACTCCACAATCACTGGCACATGCGATATCTCAGTATTGCCACCATGCTGCTACAATGCCATAAGCAGAAGTATAGGGACAGGGACCATATTTTGGTCTGCCGTTTTGCCGAATATTCACAATCTAATAATTCATAATTGATGCTGTAATCAACTCAAAATCAACTCTTCCTCAAAATTTGACACTAAGAGTTTTCTTTTTCCACCCATATACTGTACATCTCTCCTGCATTCGTACTGTATACAGTGGTAGCTATTGTAGAAGTCCTCTATACTGAATCTCATGGGTGTCATTTGGGTATGCCAGGGTGTGGCACTCGCCCTACTTTAGCCTAAATTAGTCCACATTTGATCTTTATTATTAGATTGGGGAGCAAAGATCAAGCAAAAATCAACAGAAATTTGCTTGGAAGACAGATCCAAAATAAAAATGAACGTTTCCTCTGAGCTGATAGTTTGGTGACGTACCTCTAATAATTTATCACATTGACCAAATAATACCTTGTCAGTCATCAGTCATTGCTGCACTTTATCTCCAGAAATGTAATAGATATAAGCAGAAGATACAGTATTATGTTTTGGTTGCAAATTAGATGCAGTGAAGTGATGCATCCATCCTGCATTACAGAGGCAGTCAGTGTAAAACATGAATGTAGCAGGATTTGAATGGTGGCTATTGTCCCCGTCACTCTTAGCTCCTTTGCATATCTCAACCACTACAACTATCTTTTTTTTTATTTTGAACACGTCAACAACAATCACGATGATCCCGTCTGCTTTCTCACATGCCTGCGTTCTTATTTCCGCAGTAATCCAAATTGTCAGTTTGGGCTGTGTTTTCTTCGAGCTGTTCTCTGCATAAACGCGCCGCGGCTGTATCTCTCGCCTTGGTTTACTAGTTAAGGTCAGTTTGGGGTTATGTGTGTGGGGGTTGTTTTGACTGGCCACTGTCTGTTTTTTTTTTTTTTTCCCCATCTTTTTTGATGGTAGACTGCCATGCTGGTGTTATCAGGCCCCATCGGGAATTGTTTTCAACATCAGTCGCTGAGTGTCTGTGTGTGTGTGTGTGTGTGTGTGTGTGTGTGTGTGTGTGTGTATGTACCAACAGCGCAGTAATCTGTAGGCGGGTCATCATTCTTAATGCAGCCCGTGTCATCAGTTCCCGTGACAACAGGGGAATGATGCGGCCGATACATATGAAACAGGGTGCCATGCATAAACATGGAGGCTGCAGGAGGAGGAGGGCGAGGGCAAGGCAGGGGCGAGGTTACGTGGGGGATGTGTGAGTGTGTGTGTGTGTGTGCGTGCGCGCTACCCAACCTGGACCCCTCTCTATTCCTGTTTATTATTCATGAGCCCCCCCAGTGTGCTGTCACTAGCCCCTCCCCCTGATGAGAGTGTGTACGGGTGTGCGTGTGTGTGTGCGCGTGCGTGTGTGTGTGATGGATGGCGACAGCGTCAACGGATGGTAAATCAGGATTAAGATCAAACACAGCTCAACGTCACAGTCCGTCAGGTTCACTGGACGCATTCGGCCACACACACACACACACACACACACACACACACACACACACATGGTCTCACACATATGCACACACAGACAAATGCTATTCCCTCATATTTTTAAAGACTAAAATAACCTTTTTATAGCAGTTTGTGCATACAAATATTTACAAATCTATTAAGTTATATTTAGTGCATTAACTGTCACATAATGGTGACTTTGGCACAAGAAGATGATCATCAAGCACAACTCTAAACTTGAACTTTTCAACTTTTCTATACTCAATTCTATATTTTAGAATTTTTCAAAGCTACACACATTTATCATTAATTTATACCATTAACAAATCATCAGCTTCATTTGTGTTATAACCAAATCCTTTCATCATATGAGAAAACAGTAGCATTTTTGAGCATGCATTGTGTCTTGTGTGTGTGCGTGTGTGTGTGTGTTTGTACCTAACGTGTGCTCAATATTTACAGGTAGGGTATAGAAGAGGGACACTGGGTCTTTATTTGTTCAAACAGAGAGTGTGCACACACACACACACACACACACACACACACACACACACACACAGCAGAGGCGGTGAAGGCAGCTAGGCCTCCTATCTCCACACACAGCATTCCAAAGGGAGATGTTTTCAATTCACTCATTATAAAGGGGTCACACAGGGTCAAGTTCAATGCCAGGGAAAAAGAGTGGCTACACTGAGGGGAGCGCCCCACACACACACACATACACACACATACGCATGCACGCACGCACACACACACTCCCATGCAGCGTGCACAGCACGAGCAGAATTACCGCCAGTGGAGCTTGGGATTTTGGGTAAATACGCCAAAATTAGCCTCATTGTGTTGTTTGCATTTCACCAGAACAAAAAAAAAGAGAGATAAGAAGGAGGGATGCTGGGAATAAAGGGATCAAAGCAGATGGAGGGATTGAGGGACGGATGGATGGCAGAGGTCGGGTGAGGCATTGGTTTTGGTGGCGAGAGGAAACTAGCTGGGCAGTAAACATGTCAGGGGGGAGGGGGGGGGAGGGGGGGGAGGGGTTGTAATGATGTCATTAGTATGCATCAGAGCCTCTCTCTTCTTCTCTTACACACACACACACACACACTCTCTTCCCTCTCTCTTTCTGTCTCTCTCCATTTGTCATTCTATCTCTTCCTCTCGTTTTTCTCTCTCTCCCTCTTTTTTTTTTACCTCCCTCTGATGGTTGTAGACTTTATTCAGTGTTGGGATTTAGGGGGTGGGAATAGTGCGTGTGTGTGTGTGTGTGTGTGTGTGTGTGTGTGTGTGTGTGTGTGTGTGTGAACATGACCGTTGTGTCCGGTGTCAGTGACGAGCCATTGGCAGCCACTGACAATGCAGGATCCTCTGCAGAAAGGGAGGATGCACAGGGAGGAGAAGGCGGCTTGACTTCCTGCTACAGAACTGAGAGAGAGAGAGAGAGAGAGAGAGAGAGAGAGAGAGAGAGAGAGAGAGAGAGACGAGTGGGAGGGAGAGGGAGTTCTCCACCACCACCACTTTGTCTATACCTCCATGAATGAAGCCTAAAACTATTATTATGAGGACAGAGAGGGAGGGAAAGAGAGAATAAATCAAATTGGTCACAGCCCTTCAGTGTCCTATTAATCAGCCCTGTGATTTGTATCTCAATAGGCACACACACACACACACACACACACACACACACACACACACACACACACACCTGTAAAGTGGAAAAAGTGTGCAAGCAAACTTGGATTTGAATTTTTAAAGGTGCTATGTGTAGCCTTTTAGCATCAGGTACATGTCATTTCAAATAATCTCTGCCTGTTATTCTTTCTTTTCTCCTCCTCCTCCCCCTCTTTCCCTCTTTATATCAGCCGTCTAATTGGATGCCAGGCTGTGTCAACTCAACCCAGCAGCAGAACCATAAGCTGAAGCCATGAGGTAAATCCCAGTCTTACTCCTACACATCTATACCGCACCCACGCACATGTTGATATCGGGGTTTTCCCAATATTTCTCTGATTTGTACGCGTCGCATTCACCTCCCACATAAACAAACAGTAGGAACAAGACAGCGAGCTGTTTGGTGTTTGGCTGCAAATGGACAGAAGGCTGCGGCAGTTACAGCAGTCTGTGGTGTTTCTTGAGGAATGCTGTGGCACGACTCAGCAAAATGTAATGTACTTTAACAGTCTTTAGCAACCAATAGGGTGTGTATGAGTTTGGGTCAGAGAAATAAGGTAAGAGACGAGATGAGAGCTGCATAAAAGGATGAAATAGTTTTTTTATTTTTTTACATTTTGTTAATTTTAAGGATTCCGGTTACTGCCTATTTGTGTTCTACCCCCCTCTGCACTCTTGATTTTACACCATGTGATTACATAATGTTTCCTCTTTAAAGGTGCAGTGGTCTGATGCCTCTGAATGACGCTTGACCTTTCTAGTGACAAGTCAATTCAAGTCAAGTGTATCTTTGTAATCCCTTAAAGAATAGAGAGAAATTCGAGTGACAGTGGCTTCCATGCTAAAAATCATTTTAAAACACAAAAAAATTACACCGAAAGGATGAAATACTAAAACGTCATGGACCAAACAGAGCTCCATAGACTCAAGTGTTAAGTCATTTAAATAGGTGCAACTGCAGGTAAAAAAAAAGTCTGATAATAAGCAAGAACTACACACAGAATGCAGTTTTTAGCAGAGAGAGTTGATGACATGCGACAAAGGTCCCAGACTGGAATCCAACCCAGTGAATCATGGGTACATGTCAGGCACCAGGATGCCCTTTCACACAGAATGTAAAACCGTTCAGAAAACTTCACCCCTCGTTCGACCTCTCATTCCACCGCTGGCCGAGCCTCACGGTTTCATTGTCTTCGGGGGGCCGGAATGTCGTCCGCTCAAGCGTCTGGGCATTGCATTTCGCTGCTTCGGCCGGTAAATGACAGGTCAGCCGCCCTCTGGACGACCGCAACCACAGACGGTCAGTTTGGGCGGCCAGCTGGTGGTCAGCAGGCGGTCAACAGACGGCCAGCCGGCGGTCGCGCTGCTGCTTTTCGACCAACCATTGTTGGTTTTGAGACCTCGTTCTGACGGTGACAAAGTTCAACCGCATATTCGTGGGGGAATTCTTGGACGGCTCCCAACATATATAGAAAGAGGGATTTTGATTCTCTTTTTTTTCCCCCTGACAGCTGTTACGACTCTCTTGTTGCTTTCAAATGTACAGTGAGCTACTGTGTGGCGTCATGCTGGTGGAATGCGGACACGCATGCAGGGCTTTTATTGGACATGAGGTTACGACTCGCAGATAAACACGAAGCACAATGGTCAAAAGTACTCTAGCAATGAGGCAACCGAGTGACTCAAACTCTGCCTTACTCTCTCTGCCTCTGTCTGTCTGCTTTTCTAGATAGTTAAAGGTCCGTTTCCCTTCATACCCCCCCCCCTTCCCCCCCACACACCATCTTCATCAGAGAAAGAAAGCGAGAGAGAGAAAAAAAAGCAGGGGTAATTAAAATGTCTTAACTTGTAGCTTAATTACGAGCCAGCCAATGAATCTCTTTGTCAGTGCAGCTCTTTCTCCCCGTTCCCCCCTTTTTTGCGTAGAACAATAAAACCTCTGTTAAAAAAAATTTAATTTGCTCTTTGTTAAGATTAGATTCCGCTTTTTCTTTTTTTTTTCTTCGTCTTCTTTTTTTTTTTGTCGTCCAAGTTGTAACGTTAAAGCGAATCAAAGACGGAACAACGTGCCTCTCCTTTCTCTTTTTTCCCCTTTTACTCCTGCCCACCCCTCCCCTCCCTCCCCTCCCCTCCCCGAGATTCCCCGACACTGTAGCCATGGAAATGGGACTTTGGGGATGAAAAGAAACCATAATTTTGCGGCAGGATTAATTTGGAGACATGAGCGATGCCAAATGAAATCCCTGTCAAAACCTCTGCTGATTCTTTTCATCGCCCGCAGATCCCTGAGAAATCTGTTCCCCATGGCGTTTATGATTTGACAGTCCAGTAGTTTTGGACTTAGTTCCCCCCTGATACCTCTGACATGTTGACATTAAGTGGTTTCCGAGACAGGCGGCACCCATATTTCAATCACCATTAAGCAGGGGATATTGGACGTTAGTTTGGATGGAAAGAAGCACCGGTGACAAACAGACATTCACAGATACAATGGTGAGCAAACAACTGTAATTACATCAGAGGTTGAATGGCACCCATTCCGCTGGAGTACAGCAAAGTAAATATAGTCCACATCTGACCCTTAGATCTATCAAAAAAAAGAGCGGGATTGATTGTTTGCCGGTGTCCTTGCCGAATGTCCTTCCTTTCAGATCAGTCCTGTCAACCGGAAGAACTTCTCACTATCTCACATTTACTTTGACACAAAGTAAAAGCAGAGTATCCCCCTCCCCAAAAAAGAAAGAAAAAAGGAAAAAAGTTTTGGGTTGTCTTCATCAGTAATGTAGCATGTGTACACGGTACAGTGGGATTTCACTGTCAGCTTCAGATTTTTCCCCTGTTGCCGATCATTAAATCTCACCTCCGGAGGGGACACTGTTTATCCTCCTTGGACTATTTACCGATGTGATTTTTTTTGTAATGAAAACCGACCAGCGAGCATATTAGGACACAATGCCGAATCTTTTTGACATTTGCAGATTCTCGGTGCATCTCAGCCGGAAGCCTGCAGACAGCGGATTGAACACACCGCAGGATCAGCGCATCGGTTCCTAACACGCACTGTAAAAGCCGAGAGGAGCTCCGACCTCCAAATTTACGCCCAGCCAGCTAATAATACAATAAATATGTTTTCCAAGCTGGTAGTTTAACAAGTTTATTATACTATATATGTATCGCCGCTGTCAGCACTGCAAAAAATGTCCATCTTGACAAGTCATTTAGTCTCATATTCAACCTTCAAATCTTATTTTTCTTAAACCTAGAGAAACATTCTGCCAACGGGGGGAGATGACTCCACTTGTTTCCAATGCAGTTTCGGGAATATTCTACAAATGAATGTCAATATCTTGAAACAAGTCAGAAAAAGTCAAGATCACTGCACTGGGATCAAGAAAATGAAACCTGATTCTACAAAATTCTTTACACAAGTTGATTTGCATTGGAAACAAGTGACTTTATCTAATCCCATTTGCAAATTTTCTCACTTGTTTTAAGAAAATTATGATTTTTTAGGACTCAAAAATAGACTAAATGACTTGTTAAGGTGGAGATTTTTTGCAGTGATATGAAAACCTTGTATCTCCAAAAGTGTTAAGAGAAACATTCATGTATTTCTGAAATTATACAGTTGGTTTCGAAAGGGTTTCATAAGCTGAAGGGTCATAAAAAGTTCTCAACTCATATAGCATTGCGCAATCCTTCAATTCAAGCAAAAACATAAAAATCACCCAAATTGGACTGCCAAAGTTTTCACCTGACAGCAGCAATATACTGTATATAAATACAATCACACACTACTGTATATGCCATTTGATAAAACTTTAAGGACACTTACGGAACACAAAAAATACCAGCAAAGGGCCATAATGGAATTCATGTAAAATTATAGTGTGACAGCGTCATTTTTCCGGCTGCCGCAAAAATGCTTTTTTGACGACTGTGTGGCAGTCGTGACAAAGTTCAGCGCTTCATATTGGCCAAATAGCCATTGTTATTTTAAGATCAGAAACCGCCATGACAGTTTCTAGTCCCCTCTCTCTCTCCATCTCTCTCTCGCTTTCTCTCTATTTCACTCCAAATGTGCAGAGTTGCTAGAAAATGCTGCAGGAAAATATAGTAAATGGCAGCTTTTCCAACCGGTGGCAATTTTCATTCCACCTCCCCTCCTCATCCATCCCCAAGCCCTCATCGCCCACAAATCACACCTTGCATGAACATGTCCACCTTCTTGTTTGTGTATGAGCGAGAGGGAGAATTAGCATGATTCTCCCCGGCTCGCTCCATTCAAATTCAGCACGGCAGTAGCACACACACACACACACACACACAGATAATGACACACATGCACCCACACACACAGAAAACCCACACAGAGGAAACCCAAACACAGCAAACCCACATCAACCGGGACTTTATAAATCTCATATCTTCCGGATATACCTGCATACTACATGGCTTACTGGCTATCCACCTGAAATCCGACCAAACAAAGAAATATATTCCCTCAGTAGAACTCCCTCTTACCGGAGGCTTTGCAACCACCAACCGAGCTCCGTTTAAGCAAACTTCCCAATGTTAGGAGCCCGCGTTCAATTTGAGACCCGGAGAAAAACGGATCTAACAAACTAGGCGGGGAAGCCATCGCTGATATAACTTTATGCGGCGGTTTAGCGGGCGCTGCTGTGTGTGGATTCTGTTGTGAGTCTTTTTTTTGTTTTTTTTTCTTTCTCCCTGGGTCTCTCTACTGTCTTGTCCAGCTGTGCTTTGCTGCCAGAAGACAGTTCTTCCGGGAGGTGAAAGTTTCTGCTGTGCAGGGAGAAAGTGTGCGAGGAGGAAAACTTTCATGGCGAGTCAGTGAGGTTAGGGTTTTTTTCACTGTGGAGGAAAGTACGACTGATGAAAAGACTGGCGGCGAAGGTGGAGACGGGGGGGGGGGGGGGGGGGGGGTTGTAGAAGAGCGAGAGGAGGAGGTCAGTTGACTGAGAGAGAGACGAAGCGAAGAGAGAGAGAGAGAGAGGGAAAGAGAGAGAGATGCTCACCACCTCCTGCGATAGCCAGCAAGGCGCAGGCTTTCCGGATAAGATCACAGCAGCCCCGTTTTTTTTTTTTTTTTTTTCTGAAACGCCATCGCCAAACTTGACATCCAGCCCTCCGCTTCCCACCTTCCTCCTAAACACCGATTAAAGGCTCGCCTGTCAGAGGGGGGGGTGCGCGCACCGCAGCCAGACAAGCCAACAAGTTTCTCTCCGATTAAACTTTCATAACTTTTTGCATATCCGCCGATACATTATGGATGAACCTGAAGGTCAGGACAAGATCGCAAAAACTCGAAAGCCAAAACCCGTGTCCTCCACCAAAAAAAAAAACGCAGCATACAAACGACGGTCCGTGTAAGACCCGAGTTCTCCACCGGACTTTTTTTTTTTTGTTCACCCTGTCCGTCGGTACAGAGTTGGTGGGGTGAAGGGGGCTGTCCCTTTGAAATGATAAGTAGAGTCTTCCTACACCGAGGGACTGTCATTGAAGTCTTTGTTCACCAGTCGGTGGCTCAGAGGCGTCTGTGAACTCGAGGGTCGGCGCAGAATAGAAATGACCATGTAACCTACTTCGAGGTCACCTAATGAAGGAAAATGTATTCATATATTTTCCTGGTTGTATTAGTGCGAGCAATATGCTTCCCTTTGAAGCCCAAGGTTGCAGGTTCAGTTTTGAAGTGTTTTTCAATCATGCCTTGGCATTGAAGTTTCTTTTGTGCTCGGAGTCTGGGCTTCACAGGGGCTACAGGTCCCGTTCATTCTCTGAATATGTACATCTAGTCTATAGACCATGAGATTTTTTTATTTTTTTTTGTATCATCATCGCATTGTATGTCGCTGCAAGAATGCGTTTGGAAGCAAAGAAAATACCCGGACATACTGTGGAGGCGGAAGCGACACGGACAGCTTTCGCCGGTCTCGCGGCTGATGGAAGCCAAAAAACACCATGTGCAAATTCCCCCAAAAAAGTGAGGGATTTTGGACAGTGTGCGTGTGAGCGAGAGCCTGTCTCTCTCTCTCTCTCTCTCTCTCTCTCTCTCTGTCTGACCGTCCATCCCTCGGGCTGCCGCGAGTCGTCCAGACCTGCTGTGGCACAGTCGCCTCGAGCCTGTTTTTCACCCCCCCCTCCCTCCATCATCACCTGTATTAAACACTCTCACACGCACACCCCACATCCGCACCGACGTACCCCCACCCACCTCCCCACGTCCCGGACCCATTTCCCCCCGCATTTTCCGAGGCCCTCCGAGCGGGACCCCCCGGTCGGATTCACAGCGGGGACCCCTCCAGCCCATCAGAGAAGTAATTCACACTCTGCCTCATTTGAGTTATTTACTCTATTACCACCCCGGCTCGCCCATTCCCCGCAGCTACCCACTGAGACCCGGAGCCGAGGCTGGGTACCTGGGCTTCCAACAGGCCTGGCAATGCCCTCCAACAACCTCACCCCCCCCCAACCCTCCCAAAACCACCACATTATGACGGGCGCTGCCACCTCAATCTGCAGCTGGCACAGTAGGAGGGGGTAGGGAGGGGGGGGGGGGACGAGCGAGGGAGATTGCTCAGCTAGCTTGGAGTAGAGAGGTGTGGATAGGACATTGATGTGTGTGTGTGTGTGTGTGTGCATGTGAGTGTGTGTGTGTGTTTCAGGCACGCTTTCTCCCCATTGGTAGCCCCCTCTCCAAGTCATTATCACACCCGAAGCCTGTTCTTCTCTCCGATGACTTGATAGATTTACATGCCTCTGTCTGGGGACTGGTGAAAAAAAAAAAAAAGAGAACAGGGTCCAGCGGAGAGATGAGAGGAGAGGAGCGCACCATCATCCTCTCCAAAATAAGAGGAGGGAAGGTACAGTCACACCTTAATAAAAAAGAAATATGTCTCTTTTTTTGGGGGGGAATGGCGCTCCTCATACTTCACACAATAGGCACAAGTCTCCATCTCGCCCGCTGCAGAATTGAAATAGCCCCCGCTCATCAAAGATCCCCTCCAGCTCATCCGCCGGCGCTAAGAAATGACTGATTCCGCTCATCTTCTTCATCTCATTTCAATCCCAAATCACGTCAATTTCTTTCACGTATTACCATTCAGTATTATCCCCGGCTTTTATGAATTTACCTGACTGTAACACATTGTCTTGAGGACTAAAAGGGACTTCAATGGGCCTCATAGGGTCTCGGAGAAAGGCGCAGCCAATTGGTTCGTCTATTTTGTGGTGCCATTACAGCTCGGTTGCAGATGGCACTGGAGCTTGCAGCTCGTCTGTTTGCCGGGATAGTCATCTTTTTCACATCTTGGGCAAGAAGCCATTTGAAATCTCTGAGTTCAGAATGTACCACCTTTGGTCCAAGTCCAGATAGAAGCACATCAGATTATTTAGCTGTATTCTGTTCAAAACAACTTGGAGATTTACATTCTCCTTACATTGCAAGCTTACTATAGGACCAATACAGTCAATACAGTCTCGTAGCAGGAAAGATAGACAAGAAATGAAGAGCGTACAACTTTTACAGAAGGAGGTGGTATTATTTCTACCATAATACTTCTATTACAGTTTTATAGAACCAGCTGCAGGCAGTCCCGGCTTCTCAACACGAAGACAGGGAAGGAAAGTGTAGGAAAGTACACCGATGGTTAGGTCAGGTCAGGCATGGCCTTGTGGAAATTGACCATTTCCCAAATTTTACATTATTTACCCCTTCGGAGTACAAGTCTCAATTCTCAAAGCCTCAGAAGGTGGTCACTGGTGGGGTCCTCATCAAAGTTTGAGCAGTCTTACCTCCAGGCCGGAGAGTTGAGAGAGAAGAGATGGACTCACTGAGGGAAAAAAAAAGAAAGAAAGAATGAAATGTAAGGGCAGTGGTGGGAGTGTATTGTACTATACAGTATAGCAGATCAAGTCGGACGCATCTATTTGTCTTGTAGCAATATCCATGTTGCTCCAATGTGGCTCAACATAATATTTTTCGGTATTTCTGCGTGCACGTGTGTGTGTGTGTGTATGCGTGCGTGCCAGGGTGTGTCAGAACAACTCCGGAGTGTTACAATTGGTGTTTGCCCCCTCGTCTCTCCAACTCTCCTTGGTCGTATTTGTGCAGCAGGTGTTGATGCTGCCTCTATTCAAAGTGTCGGTCACACCATTTAAAAAGTGAGGACACACTCGGCTGTTTTGCATATGTTGGGGTTTTCGGGGTCTCGGCGCGCGCAGGTCCGTCTGCGTGGGATTCGATCATTGACACGTCCTAAATTGCCTTCTTAACAGTTTCTCTTGCTCTTTTTTTTCCCCTTCATGTGTGCCGTCCTTGCATGTTTTTTCCTTAAAATTAACCTTTTACATCCTCTGTTTTTGGCTTTTTTTTTAAAAGACTGTCTCATTGTTTTCGTCACTTATTTCGCACCCCTTATTTTGGTATATGTTGAATTTAATGTTGAATAGATGTGTGTGAAAAAGTGAAGTGAAAGTTGAGAGGATGTCTGTAGTCGTCCATAGCTGCTACCTGCTGTTTTGTGAAATCAGGACCTAAATATCTTTCTGATATCAGTTCAAAACCATTTCAAACGCTGTTTTAATGTGAATTTTCCATGCCATAATATCATATTTTGTACTCAATTTGCTAGATGTTGAACTTGGCCACCTCTTGCACATCGCCGTCTGTGAAATGCCTGCTGGGATCGCAAACAACAGAACAACGGCAACTTATATCCCCTTTTTTTGGTGCTGAATAGTGCAAAATGACAGTAGGTAACTGCACTGTTGCTGTCCTAATTATTCACTGAAATAGTGGATTCAAGGAGTCCAATGCACATATTTGCTGATCATTATTAATACGAACAGGAGGCAATGAAAGGAGGGTCTCTCTCGTTCTTTTTCTGTCTCTATCTGCTCAATTCACTTCAGTCATTTCATGCACAACTGTTCATTGGAAACAATAGTAGCAAAGAAGTATACAAAATGTACATTTTATACATTCAAACCACATTGAGGTGATGAATTATTTGGTTTGAAAATACCTGTATTATGTAGTAATACAAGTATTACAGTAATACAGAAGTAGTAACAAAAAAAAATCGCTTGTATTTCAAAATTGAGAAGATGTATTTCCGCAAATAATTCAAAAGCAATTGAAGGCATTTTGGACATTGTAGTAAGCATTGTTTGTGTGTGTATGTGTGTGTGTGTGTGTAATTCTGTCTCTCTCTAGCCCCCCCGCCCCCTCCCTTCTTTCTCCCAGATGTCTAACCCACCCTTTCATACCTGACGCCCCACTCCCTCTCTCTCTCCCTTTTTAAACAGGTTGAATACATTGAACCGCTCCCCTCAGTATTCCTCCGCCAAAACTCACATGGGACCGGCTCTCATCCTTCCCTTCATTATCCATTCTTTCCACTCCTCTCCCTCCTCCTTTTTATTTATTTATTTTTATTATTTTTTATTTTTTTTTAGCAGCTCCTCATCTCTTCTTCCCCTCCCTCCCTCCCTCCCTCGTTCTTCGTCTGTCGGTCTGTCTGGCACCTTGAGCGCCGCTAAGCCTTCAACCAGTGTCAAAATGTACGGAGCTGGAACAGCGGCTCTGCTGTGTTTAGGTGGTGGCATTCACACACACACACACACACACACACACTCACACACTCGTGCAGAAATACACACAGATACAACCACGCACACTTGTTTATACACACTCACACACAAACACGCACTCTTATACACATGCAAGCACAAGTGCATGCACATACTAATATAGTCTCTCTCTCTCTCTCTCTCTCTCTCTCTCTCACTCACACACATACAAACACAGACACGCACACACACGTGGATAATAAAGAGCGGAGAACCAGAACATCAGTCACATATGTTTGCATTATGGCATGGAGACAGATATGACACAAACAAACCCCTTACCGACAACACATTTACACACACACACACACACACACACACACACACACACACACACACACACACACACACTGTAACACGGTGATACTGTGAGTTATTGAGTCAGGCAAGTCAAAGCCATCCAAAGTTGGTCTGTGTGTGTGTGTGTGTGTGTGTGTGTGTGTAATAATCCATTGGTTCTGTTCTGTGCTGATTCCGGGCGCTAAGCCCTGCCACAATTATTCAAATCCAGGCTTTTAGTTGCAGCACACCTCTCTCCATGGGCCTATGAGCCGGTAATCTTGCCTTTGGCCCTGCATTTCAAATGGCCTTAACTCCCATAAGGAATGCATATGAAGAGGAGCCACTAGTGGCTTAATCCGCCCTGTTTAAGTTGCTGAAACGTACACCTGTCACGCCGTCTCGCGCCGGAGCTTGTGGCTACTGATAGCCAGGCTGTAAATCCAAAGGCATGTTTTTAGCTTCTTCTTTTTTTTTAGCCCTTTTTTAAATATTATCACGCTGTTTGCGGGGGGGATGTAGAGACTAACTCCCCCCGTTACCGTGTACCGTTTTTTCTCTTTCTGGTTTCTCATTTTCTCTATCTCTCAGTCCAACTCTGTCTGTTTCTATCACTCTCTCCCTTTTTTTATCTGTCTCTCCCTCTCTCACTTTTAATACTGCTATTACTACGCTTGCCGCGCTATTTAGTATTTTTACTGTACTTCTTGGAGGGATAGACCTACACCGAGTTTTGGGAGATAATCCCGTTGGTCAACTTACCTATTAAGATGAGAACATAGACACCAAAATCATCCATGTGTCCCCAGTAGATCATTGGTTTCAGTGCTCCATGCTAACACTTTAGCATACATTATGTTGAGTGATAGCAGGTCTCTAGCATTATCCAAAGTAAGAAGACTGACCTTTTAGTAATAAAACGTTGTTAGTGGTTTTTATCATATGGTCTGGAGATTAAAACATTTCATAAATGAAATATCATTGACTCAATATAGCTGATGTAGGCAGGTTTATTTTTGGAACTACTTCCGGTGAGAAACCTTGTATTCTTCCGCTGTGCAGTGATTTTTAGCTGTACACCATCTCCCATCACTTTCACTTCCTATTGAAAAAGGGAAAGTAGTCCTTGCTAGTTCAAAACAATGTTATTTTTGTATAATTTTTTGTGTAAATTTTACTAATCTAAAACTGCCAGACTTAACATTCAAAATTACTTACCATTACTTAACATTGCCATTACTTAGACTTACCATGAGATAATGCTAGTGGTTATCATTCAACATCTTTTACCAAGTTCTTACCGCTATTTTTGAATTGAAATCACCAATGCCTGACACTTTGTGCAAATATTCATCATCTTTAAACTTGACCATTTTCATGCTGAAAAGTTTCAAAAAATCCTAAGTCTTTAGCATTTCCCCCAGATTTTATGTTTTTTCAGGGTGGAAAAGCCTCTAAAGCAGCATTTAGACCATCATGAGACACTAAAACTCTCCACTGAAACCCAGGATAATAATAATTTTACTTATTTTTATGGAATCCAATAACAAGTTTAAGGTCTTCCCATAGTGTAGTATTGATCAATTCTATAATAAATATGTAATCAATCAAACTGCATCATAACCATCATATCAGAGGTGGACCACACTGACTGGACTAGTTTTAATAAAAGGTCAATATCAGCCCCATATATTGGTCTAACCCTAATACATACTGTATATTACATAATATTCAGATATAACAGACATAGTTTAATGATATTTAAGGATGTGAAAAGCATCATCTCCACCATATGGCCCGGCTACCTACTACTGCAGAAAGTGAACAGAATACTTTGGTCGCTGTTTGGCCCAGACACACACACACACACACGGCGCACCCCGACACACACACTCCCACTCTCTGTGATAGGGACAACGATCGGCTCAGGACAGCTGCACAGCAGCCTCAGGTAAGACAGAGACTCCCAGCCTCTTACACAAGGGACCGGCATGTACTCGACATCTGTCGACACACACACACACACGCGCGCACACACACATGGTCTTTGAACTTTTTTTTTTTTTTTTTTTTTTGGCTAACAACAAGCTTTTGTTTGAGCCGGTCACAATATGCTTCAAGTAGACGACTTCGCAACTTGGTACAAATCTCCCAAACTCTCACAAGTGCTGATCAGAGCATGTGGCGCCCAGAGGTAGGGGAGTTCCAATGTTCTCGCAATAGCCGAGGGCACACACACACACACACACACACACACACACACTCACACAGACACCAACACACAGTGGGCCTCCCAGCGCTCTTCAGCTGGCACGTGCAAGGCCCAGTGGCTGCTGGCTGCCAGGCTGTCTGGGCCTGGACTTTTACCCAGAAGAGGGGCACTGCCAGCGGGCCGGGGCTCCACCCGTGGCCCAGGCCTAAAGTAAGGCCTTCGGAGGTTTGGTCCCGGCGGTGTGTGTGTGTGTGTCATATCGATGTGTGTGTTGGCAGTGATGCGTTGGCCATCTGGTTGTCTGGCCCCTCTAGGACCACACATAGCATAACGGTAGCATTACAGACACCACAGCTATTTAAGGGCCCACACACTTACAGGGACACAGGCGCACATGCAGCACAACCACACCAGCCACCCATACAGGCACACACACACACACACACACACAGGCGTAGGGATACACCATACACATATAAAGACGTAGGAAAACACACAGGCATAAGGACACACACATACACACAGGCATAGACACACATAGGGACACACACAGAGACATATACAGATACAAACATGCACAGAGGCATAGGGATACACACACACACACACACACACACACATGGATACTGGGTAAATATACATACATACACTCACACCAACAACCTATACAAGCACACACACACACACAAAGAAATAGGCACACAAACACACCTTAACAAAGGAAAAACATAGGCACAGGGACGCACACGCGCACACAGTATAGGGACACACACACACATGCACACACACACACACACACACAGACTGTGGGAACGCTCATGTCCGCGGTTTGCCCGCTTCATTGTCCATACTCTTATATAATTTGTGAGAGCGCGATGTGCTGTTTGTGCCGCCATGTGATCCGTGGCTACCTAATGTTCCGCGCCACCTGCTCAGTGTTTGGAGTCGGGGTCTCGGTGCGACGGCGTGGGCGACACTGGACAGACCGAGTGCAGAACAGCCAGTGACTCATCAGACTTAAAAAAAAAAAAAAAGAAATAATTGAAAATAAGAGGACTTTATGTAATGTGAATGCGGTTAATGAGCGAGCATGTGTGATTTCTTTTTCCAAACTTCTTTTGTTCTACTTCATGGCTTCCTGCTACTGTATTTTTTCCCTTTTCTTTTTCACTTTCACAACAAATAATGCTTCGGAGTTTGTTTTTGGGGGGTTGGCAGAGAGTGTGTGTGTGTGTACTGTAAGAGTTGGTTTGGCACTAGACAACAGGGTGGAAGGTTGCATAACTATGGTGACTCCTGGCTGACTCCTTCCCTTTCTAGTTCTTAGCGTTGTGTTGTTTTCCCTCGCTGCACTTGTTCTTTACCATGCTATTTGCAGTCACGGATACCCGCAGATGGGTACTTCTGATCTTTTCGACTTAAACATTGTAAGTCTCCCCGGATGGAGGGCATCTAACCCAAAAGGGGAATACCGATTCGATAAGAATTCCTATTCTATTTCTGTAGTCTTGGACAGTCCACTCAATATTTCTGAGCCTGAGCAAACTCTCCGCCAAAGCCAGAAATGAGATAACAAAGACTCGAATTTGTGATGTCATCAGGTATGCATGGCAAAATGCATCTTAACAAGTCATTTAGTGTCATATTCAGTCTTAACATCTTGTTTTTCTTAAAACAAGTTGAAAAATTTGCCAACGGAGAGTAAGATAATTCCACTTGTTTCCAGTGCAGTTTTGCTTGTTTCAGGTCACTGAAAAGTTAATAGCACTTGATTAAAGAAAATTCTTGAAAGAAAGAAGTGGATTTTCATTGGGGGAAAATGCAAATGTGAAATTAACTCAGCCAATTGATACTTTTCACTTGAAAAATGTGATTTTAAGACTCAATGTTAAATTAAATAACTTGTTAAAACAGATATTATTAACAGAAATTTTGTGAACCCACTGATATACAGTACTTTTTATGCCCACTTAGGCCTCATTACATAGTAGTTTTATCAGTTCTTAACCAAAAAATTGCAATTCGTAGGTATTTGACTGATTTGACTGACTTCATTATCTTGAGCGAGTGCAACAATAGAAAAAGCTTCAATTCATAGATTATCAACTTTACAAGCAACTAATAATAAGGACTGCATGGGTCAGAGTCATAATTACATGACACTGGATATAAAAATATTCCTGTGACCCTAAAGGAATATGAGAAATGATCCATATCCCCCCCCCCCCCCCCAACACACACCTCACTCCATTTCCCATAATTCAGCTGTGAGGGACGGCCCGAGGGCTTCCTCCACATTGGCTTATTCTCTTCGATGGTGACCTTTAACCTTTGACACTGTTGAGCCCTTCTTCACTGCAGAAACCACAGTCCAGATGTGAAACCTGGACCCAAACCCATTTGTTGTGGACAAGTTCTCCCCCAATTTCAGTGGTTACACTACATTGTGCAAAGGCACAGATGTGTCTTAGTGTATATCCATATATACACCCCCCCCAAACACACACACACACACAGGAAAATGATACAGTCTAATCACTTGAATATGAAGATGGTTTAGCTGCTAGCCGTGTCTACAACCGGAGGTCCCTTTTCTAGTCGTGCTCGGTTACAGTCGTCCGCCCGTACAATAATACCCCCATAAAATTAACATTATGATTGAGCTATCACATAATGACTGAACATCCAAACGGCTGGATATTCTCTCCACCCAGGGATGAATGTCCGTGTGATTAGAGGAGGAACGGGGACTGATCCGGGGAGGATAATAGCCCGACCGAAGGAATCCCGGCGCGCAGAATGAAACGTCTCACGCTCCTCTGCCCCGCGCTGGAAGCAAATGGTGCAAAGCCAGGGGGGCGTATCGATTTTCAACGATATCATATCCCAGGCCCTCTGTAGTTTCCTCGCTCCGTAGCTGTGAAATGTCTTCCAGTTCCATATGCATTGGACAAGTGGACACATGCCAGATAGGCAGGCGCGGAGCGGGAGAGAAGGAGCACCGGCGGCCTTGTCAGAATGCATAAGTCTGAAATGTTGCAGAAAAGCGGCGGCATGGGGGGGAGCTAGTGGTTAGAGGGGCTGTCCTGTAACTGGAGGGTCACAGGTTCAATCCCGGCAACAGACATGTGTCCCGTCAAACTGTCCTTGAGCAACACACTGAACCTCCTACCTTCTTTCTCCGTTTTATCTTTGTTTTTGTAATCATACAACAACAGGATGGTGGACACTGCATTAATTACAGCCTCCTCCGAGGTCCTGGTGTTAGGCTGCCATTTCTCCCAAAACAAACCCAGGAATGCCTCCTTGATTCTAATTGGCTAAATCAATGGTGACGAATCCGTGTCTCCAGAAAAAGTTCAGCTGATTTCAACTTTCTCTCCGTCAGAACGGATGGAAATCATGAAAATTATTTGAAAATTATGGAATCTGACAGACACACTGGATCAGTGTGGCCTCCGCTTGAGAGTGTCAGCTAAATGCCTAAAATGCAAAATTACTAGACACTATGGTATGTGTGCATGTGTGTGTATGTTTGTGTGTGCGCACTTGGTGTTCGAATAACTGCCGCCACCACTGCCTTTCCCAATTGGAGAGCCAGTAGGATGTGTGCATTTTACTCCTCCCCCACCGCCGCCCACCCCACACACACACACACAGCCTCCCACACTTCTATGTCCATACTATTATCCATTTTTCACGTCCAATTGCTCTGTTATGGTAATCGTCGGAGGCTCGCCATGGGCCGATTACTCACAGCTGACTTCAGAGGCTTCTCCCTCCTCTCTCCCGCCGTCCTCCTGCTGGCTCTTAATGCACTATTAACCCATTCCTGCTTATTAATTCCTTCCCAGCCGTCGCGAGGCGTCCACTCCATGATATCTGTCATCATTCCATGCCTATTAGCTCCGCGGCCAACAGTTATGCCGAGCGCCACCGCCGCGCTTCCTCGTGTCCCCCCCCCCCTAACGGTCTGTTTAAGGAAGTGTAATTGCTCGGAGGTGGGAGGGGGGCGGAGGGGGGCTCAGTAAGTTGGAATTTAAGATACTGCCGCTATGAGGACGAGTCGCAGTTGTTTTCCCGATCCTTCACGGTACTCGTGCTTTCTGTATTGTGGCCGGGCGCTGAATGATTTAATTCACCGGCGACTAGAAAAGGTTTACAATTGCCGATGATTACCGCCACTATTTTCCGTACGCCGTAGAAATCACTAACTGTCCGAACACAATAAAGTTTTGTGTGTGTTTTTATCTTCTAAGGGCGGTGCGTGCGTACCTCTCCGTATTGCATTCAGCTCCCTAATTCAATTGTGCCACGGAACGGCAAGGTTACATGATGAGAAGTATTTTCTGAAGGTGTCTGCAGAACTTGATCCGCCGACTGCGAGTTCTTCAAAGTTTGCCATTTTCATAACTTAGTTTGGGCGGGGGGGGGATAAGTGTTTTGATAAACACACCGGCGGTAACCAACGTTTTTGAAGGTTTTGGTCAGGTTGAGTGGTTTGTGGACTACTGCTGTCATAAGTCTGTCTGTATGGGCCTAGTTCTGGACAGGGATTCTCACAGAGTACTTTATGTTCCCCCGCTATAAATCCTAATGGAGCGCTCTTGGATTAAGAACAGGAATATTCCTCACAGTGGATCTTGGCAGCCAGCGCTGGAACTGCCGCTTGTGTCAGGGCCTGTGGTTTTGGACCGTCCCGAGACATATGGAGGAATGCTGGAATCACACAAAGCCCTTTAGCTCGCCGGGCTCAACCGCACGTCGTCTCGGGTTTCCTTAGGACCACATTAAAGCCGAGCGGTAGCGCTAAGTGTGGTCTTTTTGATGGAACTTTTACTGATTTTTCTACAGGCTGGTCGCACATGGCTCCGCAGCCGTCAATCAATCAAAACGCAGTGTTTGTTCTGCGTTTTTTTCGCACAAACGCTTGTCCCAAAGCAAACTTGACCACGAGTGGCCCGAAAGTGCCAAAGCAATGAAAAACGAAATTATAAAGACAGCTGTTGCTGCAAATGATCTAAGACAATAACTACAGACTGGGTAGCAACCAAGACCTGATGGCTGTGTTGATATTATAGGATCGTACAGTCTACACAATCCAATTGTGGCTAAAACCAAGAAAACACTACGAGACTAAGATATATCTCAGATAAGTCCAGTACGACTTTTCATGGGGGAAATCTAGACAACTTGGTCAAATGCAGAGCTATTGTGTGTGTTGTGAAGTCTTCTGATGTGAACCTCTTCCAGGGAGCGTTGTAATGTCTGGTAGGCATTAGAAAACAGTGGTAGAAGTATTGGGACGGCGTGCTAAAGTTGGCACCAGCCATGGTAAGAAATGGGTCTCCATGGAGGCCCAAAAGACCCATTTTCTGGCAGTTAATATTCCTCTTCTCTTGTTCAATTCATATTTCAGCAAAGAAGACTAACTTTAGAGGAACCCAGGCAACCATGAGCCATGGAGGAGAGTCTGCAGGTTTTCATTCCAACCAAATACTACAGCAGCTGATTTCACTGATTAGATCCTGCTCTCTGGTTGAAGTTGTGCTAATCTGTGAAATCAGCTGCTAGTATTTGGTTGGAATGAAAACCTGCAGACTCTCAGAACCTCCAAGGAGGATGGTTGCCAGTCCCTGGACTAACCCAGTGCTTTGCTACTGACTGTAGATCAGAGTTTTTAAGGTATAAAGTAGATCTGTAATTTCCGACACTATAGGCCCATTATAATGAGGCCTCGCCAGCCCTGATCCAGCTGAACACCATCCATTGTCTCATGAACCCTCCCTCCTCCCACTTCCCTTTTTAACTTCCCATCTTATTCAATACTAACCCTGACGATTTGGCATTCACACCAATTTGCCATTCACAACTCCGCTAATAACTCCGGCCTTTTATTGCATTAGCGATTCACCGCTCCGTGCTGGAAAGTCATAGCATGGCCGTTCTCCCGCTAACGCGCTAGCCCCCTTTGATTTCCAGTTGCATATATCAACCTGCAATTACAGGACCTGGTCTGGAAACTGTCAAGCATGACTGCGGAGGTATTGGAGTTATTGCAATTACACTCAGGTAATTGAGCTGCCATGGGTGAAGATGTTAAACGCTGTGTCTGCAGTGGGAGTCCATGTCGCCACTGTCTCATTCCATTTCACTCCTCTCTCCATGTAACACGCTGTGTGAAATGCTACTTTTTTCTCCAATAAGCAAGTCCTAGATACCCTTATGTGAACTGGTGTTTTTTTCTGCAATGTGCCACTGTTATAAATACACTGCTGCGATGCAAAGCATTATGAAAAGGTACTTTTTCTTCCAATAAGCCATTGCAGTAGACAATCAACACACTTTGTGAAAAAGAGCTTTTTTTCTATAGACTCAGAACTATAGTCTCTCCAAAGTATTGTCAGAAATAACCAAAGATCTACTTTACCCCTTAGAAACTCTGATCTCTAGCAAAAGCATTGGGACACTGGGTAAGACTTCACTTTAATAGTAATAACCTGTGTATTGTAAGTACACAATATTGCAGTGTAGGCACTTGATGAAAATCTCTTTAATATATAATGTACTTATAAGAACACAATGTAGCTTCAAAGTGTACAAACATAATGCACGACACAATGTTGTGCCTCACTGAGCACTAAGGTGGAAATGTCTATAGATAGGCATTATGTCTCTTACATAATAGGTGTGGTACTGTCGAGTAATTAAGTAAAATGTATATACACAATTGAACTGCAATGTTACACTTTACTTTAATGCAGGCATTCCAACTTGAACAGTAAGTACACTGTAAACTCCTAAGGTATTATGTAGCAACAAGAGAGCTATTGTAAAGACAGGACCACAAAATTGAATAGAAACAATATAATACATTTTCTTTTGGTAAATAATCAAACATAACATCATATATTTATATATATATATATTTATATTTGAACCAATCACCACAGTGATATTGTGTACTTGCATTACTGTTCCACTGGTTAATTCACAGGTTAATACACTGGGATAAGGCCATTGTAAAGTAGATTGTTACCTGAATGGAACATGAAAAGAGGAATATTGGGACTTTAGTGACCTCTATATTGAGCCATGGCTTAAATAAATGACATAGGCATAAGACACTAACTACAGTGAAAAATGTGATGAGACTTAAGTTAAAGTGGTAATCCTTGAGTTCCTCATTTTTTAATTTTATCCCCATCTTTGTTTCTCAGCGCTCATTGCTGTGGTGTTTCTGCACTGCACTTCCCAGAGATCATCTGTCAATCAAACAGTGTGGGTGGAGCTTGGATTTTCTGTTGATGCAGTTTGAATTTCTGTAGGTGGCGCTCTTTTCTTTGTCTGTTATATCAAAATCGGTGATAAAGAGTAGCAAAATAGATATTTATTTATATGAAAATGTTGCTGATTATTACTTTAAATCAAACATTGCATAAACTCATTTATCCTTGGAAGTTGTCGCCACAGTAACAACTGAGTATGAAATGTTTGCTATTCTAAAACCTTTATAAAATGCCCATCTCACTATGTGGCAACCTGGTGAAAACATATTTGCCAAATTACAAACCTGCACGTCTATTTCGGGTGTCCTCGCATGAACCTTCAACCACTCATAATATTCCACATTCTCTCATTTTACCCATTCTGAGAGAGAAAAGTTGCTTAGCTCAGTACATTCCCTGTGAGGCTATCGCCGGCTTAGAGTCCTCCTATCAGCTGGGCTCAGTCTACCTCTCTCTCTCTCTCTCTCGTTCTCTCTCTCTCTGTCTCCAGTTCTCTCCCTATCTCGCTCTCTTTTTCTCTCCCCGCATGAACCCAACTTTACCTCGCGTATCTGTTGTGCTATCCCTCTCTCTCTCTCTCTCTCTCTCTCTTCTCTCTCTCTCTCTCTTGTGTCTCCGTGTCTCTCTGTCGCTCGGCCCCTCTGCACAGTGATCCCGTCCTCATTACCGTCACAACACTGCGGCAGCCGGTTGCCTGAGTCACAGCCACCATTGTCGATTCCTCGCTCGTCCCACTCTCACCCACTTAAAGAAGCGAGGTGGAGGGAGAGACAGAGAGAGAGAGAGAGAGAGAGGGCAGCAGAGAGAGAGAGGGTGGAAGGAAGGAGAAGGAAAGAAGAAGATGAGAGGGAGGAGAATAGAGAGGGAGAGAAAGGGGGAAAGGGACAACAGAGAGAGAGTGAAGGTGAGAGTGCAAGAAGAAAGTGATACAGAAAAAGGAGGGTTCTTCAAGGGTTCTTTACTTGGGGGTAGAGGTTTTATAAAGAAACATATTTTAACAAACCCTCTAATTTTTTTTAAGTAACAATAAAAAAAACAAGTAATTTGGGGTTTCTACTCTCTGCTACATATATAAAACAATTTGATTCAACATATATCCCGTTCTTGAAAGCTTTTACATCTGCTGTTCTGGGATCTGAATAAAGATCCCAGCATGGTTCTTAAGAAGTTCTTTTAATTCTGCTGATTCATCCATTAAGGTCCTGTGTAGAACCATATGAGCATGATGCTATAGAAACCTTTCGAAAATGTCTCTTTATAGCACCAAAAGTGGGTCTGCATACCAGAACCATTTTCCGGCCCTATGTAGAATCCCCTTCTGTTAAGAGTGCAGGCTGGGAGAAAGGCGAGCGAGAGAACAATGTCGAGAGAGAGAGAAAGTAGAGAGAGAGAAAGAAAGCGAGGGAGCATAAGAGATACACAAGGTAAGGCTGGGTTATGCAGGGTGGGAGGGTGAGAGAGCGAGAGCGTGTGTGTGTGTTTGTGTTTGCGTGTGTGTGTGTCAGAGACAGAGAGAGAGAGAGAGAGAGAGAGAGAGGGAGGGAGGTGTGGGTCGAGCTTAGCCAATCCTATGTGTGGCACTCTCATCTGAATTAAGCTGTGCAAAACAGGCCCCAGGGCTCGGTTGCTAAGCAGTGAGATGGGCTCGCCGATTTCCACGGAGACCTCGGTGGCGAGAGCCTCTCTGATGGCCTGAACCAGACACCCCATAATAATGAGCAGCGCCGCGGCAACAATAGAGACCCCCAAATAACAGGGCGCGCACCGCTCGTTTGCTGTAACGAGGGGAATTATGCATGTTATGCGCGATAATTCCATTGTACTGCTCTTACCCCACGTTGCGCTGCCGACGTTGACCTCCCAAATATGCCGTACGGAGCACGTTAACGGAAGTCTTTCGCCCCTCTTTATTTATTTATTTATTTTCCAAAAGCCAAAGGAATATCCGATGAGATGTTTCTTTACGCTAGCGTCGGGGTAATCTCCTCAGAAAGGGGAGTTCAATCCCTCTCCGTCTTTGTTCGCCTCTCTGGCCGAGGGGGCCGCGTTTCCAGCTATTTTGTAATTTGTAGCCATAGCGACATGTTGGTAAACTTGGTAACCGTGGCAGCAGGGATCCTATTTGTTTCCCTGAGAGCTCTTGAGGTCCGCACGTAAGGGCATTTTTCCTGAGGTCTGTTTTTTTTTTTTTTTTTTTGGATAGGGAGGAGGAAGGAGGGGTGGCAGCGGTGGTGATGGCTACGGCTGGCGGAGGAATCGCGGGTGACCTTTTGGATTTTTTTTTTTTTTTTAAAGAGTGGAGGAAAGCTAAACAAGCCAAAGTCTGTTAGTCTGTCAACAAACACTTAAAGGTCTCGGGAGAAAGTTGGAAGCCTCCGGGGGCCGGAGAATGCTATTCATTTGGAGTGTAGGCAAAGCGCGGCCAAGGATGCTTCAACGGGGGCCACATAAACAAGGACAAACGACTCGCCGTTCCCGTAATAATCCCCGGCACCGGCGTGCAGAGGCTGGCTGCGCCGGCTACTGTGCGGGGCCCGCATGTTAAAGGTTAAGTGAAACATATGAATAATTATGCGCCGTCTCCGTGATTCCCTTGTTTGGAGGTCCAGCATCCGGCATTCGCAAATAGCAATGGCATTGTAGATGTAGTAGATGTTGTAGATGCAACGGCGACGTCATGCTGTACCGCTGTGTGTGTGTGTGTGTGTGTCTGTGTGTGTGTGTGTGTGTGTGTGTGTGTGTGTGTGTGTGTGTGTGTGAGAGAGAGATGGGATGACTGACAGGGTTGCTGTGACATTTTTAGTGTGATTACAATAGTTTTCTCTTTTTTTCATCTGATTAAAATAGATTTAGACATGGCTGCCTGGAGACAAATGAAAATGTCATAATTCTGATTCATGTTTGCATTACTACAATTCACTTTTTGTTGCCATGGCGTTTTTTTCAAGTGGGGAGATACTTTGTATTGTATGTTTTGTACATATTTTTTTCCCATTGGTTTATGTTACAATGTGGATGACTGCATTTTGAGTTGATTAAACCCATAAGAAAGAAACTCATCATCACTCATCTGTTTCTTTGTAGTTCAGTTTGTTGGGTTTTACTCCATCATGGATTCATTCATGCATTTGTTGGCTCATTGATTATGCATTAGAAGACATTATTCCTTGCTTTTACACCTCCAACCACTTTAAATGTGCTTTTAAAACATGATCATTAGCTGAATGCTACATGTCAAAAACTCTTGAGATAAAGTTCTCGCTTTTTAACCTCTTCCTCCCGGCCAGCCCCACCACTGGGTCCATCATTACAAACGCAGGTTGCACGGCCAAGCTTTGTTCAAACCCACAGAACTTTATTTAAAATTCTAGTCAAGATAACAAGTTTTCCAAAGACACCAAATGTGTCATGCTGAATTACAGGGAAACATGTATAAAATGATGCACAAATAATCTAGATTTTTTCCATTTGATATAATGGTGCAGCCACAAAAACATGGCGTCTTGTATTTGAATATTTCATTCAATATAAGCAGCTAGAGCTTCAAGAAAGAGTTGGAACAGCAGATACAGAATATGGATGTGACATTGTTGTACAGTTAGGTTTTTTTTTTTTAAACTTTTAAGCTACTTAAGGGGAAATTTAAGGGTAAAGTCAGGTAAAGTCAGGGTACAAGGGCCCAACCCCACGACTTCTCCAAACAGGAGCGCGATCCGGCGAGGTACGGCTCCCGCTGCGGCTACATTCCTGCCCCTTACAGAAACTTTAATTAACTAAATTGAAAACAGCAAAAAGAGAAGAAAAGCACATTTGAAATGACAGTGTTAGTGGTGGCCCGACGTGGCCAGGCAATTAGCTGCTGCCAGGGAAGGCGACTGTGGCGATTTTTCTTGCTTAACTCATTAGAGGGGTCTCCGGCAGTGTGCTCACTCATGTCAGGCCCGCATAATTACTTTAAAACACAAAAAAAAAAAAAAATCAAAGTAGCCACTGTCTGGCATTGTTCGCTGCCCCCTCATCTCGGAATTTAATTAGGCGTTCATTTTAATAAAAAGCCATTTGGGATGAAATGTGGCGTTAATGGTATTCTGGTCCCCTAAAGGCTGTCACGTCTTCATCGGCGGCTGAGATGGACACTGACAGGTGACATCATGGCTTGTTTTTAGGCAGAAATCAAAGGCCTTTGATAAGATGGCTCGTGCTGGATGACGGGGAGTAATGCACAAAACCAAATGGAGCTCAAATTCACTGAGCGTGAAATATTAAAAACACCTTTTAATCGCTTTCTTGGCGTGACTGCGGTGGATTTAATAGGCGAAATCAATGAGGGATCGTAGTTTTCGCCTGGATTCAGCTGGTCAGTGTGTTTCTGGTCCTGTTTATACCTAAGCATAGATTACTGATGAGATGACAGAACTTCAAAACACACACAGAATACCCTGCGTCTGTGTTTTAAATCATTTAAAAGCTTCGTTTGACCATTTCTTAGTGTTTCAAAACTGGGTGTTCAATGGGTTATAGGCTCTTGATGCTGTGTGTATGTGTGTGTGTGTGTGTGTGTGTGTGTGTGTGTGTTTCAGGAGGTCCAGCGTCATGACACACCTTCCTCTTAATACCATCACCGTGTCCTCCCGACAACAAAAACCCCGGCCACACGGGGTCCCGGCCAGCCAATCGGAGCCCTTCGTTCACCCCCTGCCTCGCCGCAGCCCTTATCTAATTGGTCACCGGTGAGTTGCCCTCTTTCCAGGAATGCTGATGACCGCGGGATCGTCCGGGGTCCGGTGAATCCGCGGCGATCCACGAGGAAATCCACAACAACTTCCATCTTAACTCCCCAACCTAATACACACATAATGAATACACATTAGAGAGGTGGACCGGGTCCTAGCTCGCC
This sequence comes from Centroberyx gerrardi, assembly GCF_048128805.1. Taxonomy (NCBI): domain Eukaryota; kingdom Metazoa; phylum Chordata; class Actinopteri; order Beryciformes; family Berycidae; genus Centroberyx; species Centroberyx gerrardi. The sequence goes on along the minus strand of NC_136011.1, from coordinate 4,994,986 downwards.
GTTAGAGACACCGACCTCCGCGCTGACCCCGTGACCTTTTATTTTCCTCACTGCTGCAGCCATGTAAACAGGGGATGGGGGTTTTACTGCAGTGTGGGGAAAGCAGGGCAGGGGGGGTTGAGAGCAGCGTTTGGTGCCACATGCAGCAGTAGCCATTGTAGAATGGATTTATGCTGCGTTAAGCACTGCAGCAAATTCTCTTTTTAAAATGTTGTACAGTTGAACCAAATCAGTATATGGCAACAAAGAACTCAACTGTCTCTCAACCGACTAGATACCAGGCTGTTCCTTATAACTTTCAATCGCCGAAAGGAGTGACTTTTCCAAACAGTGCCTCTTGGATGGAGCCAAAGTGCAGCAATGGTTCAGTAAGCAAGTAGTAAAAAAAAATGGGTCGGTTTCCTGCTTAAACTTGTAATCTGGATGTGCAGAGAGCAGTGTTTGGTCCCACACTGAAGGCTCCACAACCACTCAGATTCTACATTTAAAGGTGCTAGGTGCAGCATTTTTGCATAAGTAAATCATTGGCATGTTCATTCTGAGACTGAAGATTGTCAGCCTCTACCAGCCTCTACACTGTATTTTACATTGTGTGCCACCGGGTCGGATTTGACGGGAAATCTGCTGGAATAATTTACGGAATAAACAGGAAGAGGGCGCTGTTCTTCCAGAGCAAACAGAGCTTCAGCTTTCATTAGAAACACTGACTCTAAATACCACTGGCATGAAATAGAAGGCTAACAGTCGTCTCTACCATGATCTCATTTATTTACAGCAAGTATACCAAGGTATCACAAGTAGTTTGATAATAATACATTGATGTTTAAATACTAGCATCTTTCAGTAATGTGCAAAAAAATAAAACAATGAAATACAAGGCAACAGTAAACGTGTCAAACCGCTTGAATGATGCAGCGCTCCTATGGGCCAGTAAGTAACATCTGTGTCACCTTGTTTTGATCTGAATTTGTAGTGCCTCCCTTTCAGCCAATCAGTGTAACAGAAATGTCAAAATGCAATGGAGAAATGCGTTTTGAGAAAATCTAATCAGTGGCGTCTGAGATATCGCATGTGACGGATGGATGGAGGAATGAATGAATGAAGTTGTATCCTGGTAAATGGCCTCTGTTGTGGTATAGGTAAAAAAGACTTTGCGATTCAAGGCCAGGCTTGTTTTGCCCGCGCCTGTGAACTCTGCGGACCTCGGGGCCTCGCCTTGCATTGCTTTTGGCCCTGGTCGCCGGACAAAGGGCCGCAGCGACACTCACCCCGACCATTTTTCTCTCTCCCTTCAGTCTGTGTGTGTGTGTTTGCGCACACACACACAAAGCATATATATATAGACACACAGTGGGAAAAAAAAGAATGAGAGAAAAGTAGCTCCGATCAATTCCGCAATAAAAAAGAAGAAGAGTAAAGGCCAGCGCGCATACGAGGCCTTGCAAATTTACAGGGGCATGAATGTGGACACTCAGCTCTGAAGTTTACAGAGCCCGCCGCACGGATGGCAAACCAGCAAAAACAAACCGCTATGTTTCATATGAATCACGACGTTAATGTCACTGTGTGAGTAGTTATACAGAATGCATTTGATTTGTTGTTACATTTGATGTGCCAGTTTTGGCAGCGATACATTGTTTATATATGTAATGGACTTGACAGAGATTGAAGGCGCAGCCAGACGGAGTGAGCGTTCAAACTAAAGTGATCCAGAACAAACAGAAAAACAGACGAACGATGGAATATTACAGCTGGGGTTAGACTGATTTATCGATTTACCCAGATATTGCTTGATACTTGCTTGTTTGATTACATATTTATTGTAGAATTGATCAATACTGCACTGGGAGGACTTGGCGCAAAAAGGGCGTAAGTGACATCCTGGGCGAAAATTAGTTTTATATATAATTTTAAAGCTCTTGATGAACTCTATCAAATGATAAAAGGATATGGTCGCTATAATTTTTACTTTTTTAAATAAAGGCTGAAAACTTAAAGGCGTAAGTGAAAACCTTCAATTGAGTTTGGTGCAAAAATGGCATAAGTGCACTGAGCTTGGTGCACAAAAGGCGTAAGTGCAGGTCAAGTGTATGAATTCCTTGAAGCTTAATCTCTATAAAAGTATAAATTGCTCAAATATGTTTTAATTAAATAATTATAATCAATGATAAGTTTGTTTTTGCTCTCCTGTAAAATTCTGAAAATGTCACTTACGCCCCCCTTTGCACCAAGCAACCTGAGTTGATTCCAATGTGTCATTTTGATCAGACTCCACACAAGCATGCATGAATATGTTTTATTGTTATTATTATAGGGGCTTACAGTGTCCCATGAGGGTCTAAATGCTGTTTCAGAGGCTTTTCCACCATGAAAAATATGCAATTCTGGGGGAAACACTGAATCCTTGTGTGTTTTTTTAGAATTTTCTTACCACGAAATTGTCAAATTTAAAGATACTAGAATAAAAATACTCTCTATCCTGCATCTGCAAGCCCAAAAATATCGTCATTTATCAACCCATATCGGTCAAAACCCTAATTATAGCGTTTCCCTCTGTGTGCTTTGCAGAGTGCGGAAGACGAGCGCGGCGCGTAAGAGAAATGTTTCAAGGAAGTGCGCCCCGAATTAGAGACGGGGGGGGCTGGGGGGGGGGGGGGGGGGGGGGAGCAAGCCGAGAGGGGACGGGGCGGCGGAGTGGGGGGGGGGGGGGAGGCTGAAGGAGGAGTGAAAAGCTAATTAAAAAGATAAGTGACCGGCAGTCGCGGCCTGTCAGGGCGCCCGAGCCGCCGCCGAAGTTAACCCGCTTTGTGCCGGATGGCAGCGGCCTGTCACGGCTCGACCGGGGGGCTTTGTGCGGCCCCGTCCGTGATGGAGGAGCTCTCTGTTCGCAGGTGAAGGGCTTTACACGGGGGCCGGGGTGCCACATAAACACACACGGCAGAAAGACACGCACACACACACACACACTCGACTCTCTCGCCTTACCCCTTGTCTCGGTACATCTCTCTCTCCACTCTCCTCTTTCTCTCCCCAGCCTCCAGTGACAGATCCAGGCGGTGGGTGGTGGCGCTGGCACATTGTTTCCTCCTCTCTCTCCTCTCTCTCTCCTCTCCTCTCTCTCTCTCTCCCTAACACACACACAGATCTACACCCACACATGGGGTTATAATTAATACTTCTCCCATATCCATATTTCATACTGTTTGCTTAGAAAAAGCCAGAGAGCCGGGTGCCGGGGAGGGAACAGGGGGGAGAGAGAGAGAGAGAGAGAGAGAGAGAGAGAGAGGGAGGGATGCTAAAAAAGATCTCCAAGATTAATTAACGGTGGTAGAGGGGAAGAAAAGGGATGTGTCCCGGGAAAGCAGCAAGCTCGGCACAATGCGGCACACTTCATTTGAATAACGGAGCAGTGTGTTTTTTTTTCCCCTCTGCTGTGTGTGTGTGTGTGTGTGTGTGTGTCTGTGTCACCGCGACACCACTCTACCTGAAATGAAGGATAACTAGCCCACCGGATTAGAAAACGCACCATCTATCCTCTGCTCCCCTCCCCCCTCCTCCCCCCCCCCCCCCCCCCCCCCCCCCCCCCCACCTTCTCCCCATTATTTGTATTCAAGGTTTTTTGAAATGACATTGCAATCTGATGATGCGCCAGCCCATTATATTGTCTAGCAGGACAAATACCCCGGCGTTTTTCTGTGTAGAACTAACACAATTTTTCCATGTCAGGGTGGGTGGGTGTGGGTGGGGGTGTTTCGGGGTGGGGTGGGGGGGTGGGGGTGGTAATATTCCAGCGGTCCGGGGTGGAGGCGAGGCCCGGGGAACGCTGTCATTAATCCTGGAGGAGGGCCGTCGCGCACTCGGATTATTAGGGAAATAAATTTGCATGCCACATATGAGCCAGGTGAAAAGCACTGAAGGCGCAAATTATATTTCCTCTGACAGCCCGGGCTGGAGAATGGAGGCTGCCACCGCATCGCTCAACACACACACACACACACACACACACACTCCCGCCGCCACACACACACACACACACACACACAGTCACTCAGGAAAGCAGTACACACGCACAGATACAGGACACACTCGGGGATTATGCATGTACGCACGCATTATGGGGAAGAATACGGCGAGGAGGTACAGTATGTCTCTGTTTCCCATTCAGACAGGAGTGCACACACACACACACACATATACACATACACAATACTCAGTTTGGAAGTATAGACAAACACTACAGGAAAGAATGCAGAAATGTAACTGCAGTACACACACATATGCTTGCATGCACATGTCCACACACACACACACACACACACACAAACAGTATGAAAGTATAGACTGAATATACTGTATAGACTGTCTGTATAATGCAGAAAAACACTTATAGTGCACACACACACACACAATTCACACACACACACACAGACAAAATGCACACACACATGAACGCAGGCATACACACATATGCACATACACACACATGCTCATAAACACATAGACACACACGTAGTTGCCCAGTGCTCATTTTGGAGGTATAGAGTGTAAACATACTAGGAAGGAATGCAGAAACAGACTTGTAGTGCGCACACACACACACACACACACACACACACAAGGCTCTCTTTCATTTTTTACAATCCATGTCTCCCTTTCATCTCCCAGTATCTGTGGTATTTTCCTGCAGCACATCTGTAATCAACACTACACAAGCAAAAAAAAAGAAAGAGAGAAAGAAAGAGAGAGACAGAGAGAGAAAGAGAGGAAGGAAAGAAGAGGAATAAGATACAAAGAGAGAGGAAAACACTATCAATATCTCTCCTTCACAGCCAGAATGTATATATTCCTTTAGACATACAATGCACATTACATGGAGTCTCTGTGGTTTCCTTTCTTTCTATGTGCGTAAACCTCTCCCTCATCACTTTCTATGCGTGTGTGTGTGTGTGTGTGTGTGTGTGTGTGTGTGTGTGTGTGTTGGTGTGTATGCGGCGGGGTCCTCTGGCTCTGGGCTGTCCTCTCACCCTGCCTGTAATGGTCCATGCAGGCCCAGCCTAATGGGGTGGATGTCGGTGTCAACTTCATTACTTTGCATCTCCCGCCAAGATGAAAAGTCTCTCCGCGCTCCGCACTTTGCCCACTTCGCTTCGTTAGCGTCCCTCGCCCGGCTCGCTTTTGTCGAACCCTCGGAAAAGGAAAACGGGAAACATTTCCAGCAACATATTGACGAAAGACTCTTGTTTAAGATGGAGGGGGGGGATATAGAGTCGTAATTACTGCAAATGAGGCTATGAGGAGTGCGGACGGCTCTGGCTGTTGTCAAAGTCGTCGTTGCCGCCTATGTTTATTCTTCCACTGCTTCAGAATGAGTCACTAAAATGCTTTTGTGCTTCTTTAGTCTTGGAAATGTCTCTGCTTTCCCCCAAAAGTCCATGTGATACTTTGTTGGGTTTTTCGATCAAGGCGGAAATGTTTCTATTTAGAATCAGACCCATGTCTATTTGTTAAAATACAGCTAATATGAAGGCATTTGCATAGGTGTCGTTGCAGAGAGACAATTTACAGTATATAGGAAGAGTATGTGACGTATGCCTCAGTTAGCTTCCCAACATACAGCAGGATGTGACTATAAAGAGTACAACATTGACTCATTATGTAGTTTGAACTTCAAAACAAATGAAACATCACTTCATTTGTGAAATGTATTGATTAAATGCTGCTGATTAAATGCATTTTTATCCCCAATATACAGGAAACTGGGGGGTCTCAATTAGTGGGGATGGAACACTCTTCTATGTTGCAGCCCCAGTTTGTGATTGAGGTTCACAAGACAGGTGTATTTTGGGTTTGCCTGGTGTCCAGCCGCTATGAATCGCAGTCTTTAGCACTTTTTGAATTTGCATGGCGATTCATAGCGGTCTGGACACAAGCCTATTCCCTGGCAGTTATTTTGGACTGATACTGTCTGACAAACCTGATTGGATGGTACATGTAGGCGGGACAAACCTACTTATGACGAGCATTACAGAGCACAACAACAACTACCAAAATGGCAGCACAAGCAAAGGAATTGGATGATAGCAAGCTAGATTTAGTGATTTTGTCGGTCCTTAATGGCATCGATGAATTTAAACAGGAACAATCAGCTGTTTAAAAGCTCGGAAGTGAACGCCGCCATGATTGTTGTCGCTTGTTGTCTGGCGTTACCAGATTACAATATCTGCTTTTCTACTGTGATCGGTCAAAGATTTTGATAACTGACAACTAACACCAACCAATCACTTGGGGAGAGAAATTACATTAGTGAATCAGTCTTGGATTGCCATGCAAATTCAAAAAGTGCTAAAGACTGAGATGGGGGCTGGACACCAGGCAAACCTAGAGCAGTTTTAAAGACAGAAACTTGCAAAAAACTGTCCAATACCTGCGACTTTACATTTTCTTAAGGATTACACCAGTCTAACGCTCTATTGTTTCTCAACCTAAAGCACCTAGACACTTGTGGTCAATGGGATGTTTATAAGCGGTCTGTGGGCTACTTAGCTGCATGGATGTAGGCTACTTTGTATGTTTTAACAGTAAAAACAGTAAAAAGGAGACTCACAGTTTTGAATTTTAGAATTGAAATACATCAGCTTTCAAACGGTCCCTTGAATTTTCCTAGCCCCTCTTTCTCTACAAACCAGTGTTATTACATTTTCATAATAATATAATAAATATATTTTACCCTGCTCAATTGATGGCTTGTTGGCCTTCTCTTAGATCCCCCAAATCCACTCGCCTTACTTGCATTGAAGCGATCGTTCAGGTTTTACTCCATGCGAGTTTAATTACACCTGCAAATCAGGTAGGCCCCAAACCCTAACCTGTATTTAATGCAAAGTGGTATTAATATATATAATATATAACCGCCTGAGGATGGCAGTGCCGATGTTTGGTGGTCCCTCAGACTGTACGGATTTAGAAACATCGCTCTATATGTCCACTGCAGTATCTTTGTCAGTCATCTTTCATCTTTTGGCCTGCGCCTATAGGCAGAGAGAGAGCAGCAGGGGGTGTAATTCTATTCTAAAGCCCCTAGTTAGGCATGCATATATTCCTATTATAGTCAGCGCTCCCGGAACAAGACAACAGAGAGCAAACAGAATGACCTTGAAATATTTATCCCCAGCCCCGCTTCGGAGAATTAAGTTTGGTGTCAGGGGCAACTCGCAGCTATCCAGCCCCACTTTGTGTGGAAGCATGCACGCACACACACTCTTTTTCTCTCTCTCTCTCTCTCACACACTCACACACACACACACACGTCCTCCTTTAGCGGGCTGTGTAGACTGAGACAAACGGCTCATGTACCATCTTGCAGTGTTGAATATTAAAGGCGGTCAGGGAGGCAAGGCTTTGATTGGGACAATAAAGGCTGATGAACAGGATCTTAGAGCATGGGAGAGGAGGGTTGTGTGTGTGTGTGTGTGTGTGTGTGCGTGTGTGTGTCACAGCGCAAGGGATACAGCCAAAGCCCTGAAGTGGAAGCCAGGAGCTGCCCGGCCCAGAATGCTTTCAGTGTGTGTGTGTGTGTGTGTGTGTGTGTGTGTGTGGGGAGGGAGGGAGGGTGAAGAAGGCTAAAAGTGACCCAGTCCGGGTAAATGTGGGTCAATGTGGTGAAAAGAATGGGACATACATTATTCGGGTAAACTTTTATTGCACTGTACTTCCTTGGGGTTTAATAGCTACAGTAGCAAAGCACATGACAGTAAGCAGTGATGTCTAAAGGTTTGATTGTTGTTTGATGTTTTGACTTGCTTCTCTTGTTGCTTTTGATGTGAAATAAAAGAAGTATGAGGTTGTCAGCTTTCATTTGAGATTCGATGGTAGCTTGAAAGGTTAAAGTGTGCATGACTTACAACTGAAATTCTGTAAACTACTGTCCACCAAAACACAAGTAATAGGCATACAAAGACTCATTCATCTTGCTTGGAAGTGTATGAGCTGCCAATAGAAGCTTCCACTTCCCCCAACTTAGTCTAAAGTTTCTATAAAAAAAAATAAAAAAAACATCTTCCTCTTCAGCCAGAGATCAAACGGAATCACAAAGGAATTTTGATTTATTTGGAGATATTCTAGCTAATGATCCATTACAGAATATCTAAGGGGAAGTCAGTATGGGAGACATGATTGAGGCTAAGCCAAAGCCTCTTTGTTGTACTTATGTAATTGTCATGTTCATAGGGAATTTTTATTGAAACAATAACAAAGCGCATGTCCACAAATTAGCTTCACTTTCTCCCATTCAACTTCTCATTGTCTGCAATGCCTGTGAGGGCTTAGAATAATGGATGATTTGAGAGGGGAAAGGGAAAGCAATGGGCTGTGTGTGTGTGTGTGTGTGTGTGTGTGTGTGTGTGTGTGTGTGTGTGTGTGTGCGTGTGTGTGTAGGGGAATGCATGTTGGCAGTGTGGTAAAGAAAAGCCTGCTGGATTGTTGGAGCACAGTGGAAGGATGCCTGCCAGTTTCTACGCCACCGGGACTCTCTGACCTGCGCTTGTGTGTGTGTGTTTGTGTGTGTGTGTGTGTGTGTGTGTGTGTGTGTGCGTGCGTGCATGCGTGTGTGTGTGTGTGTGTGTGTGTGTGTGTGTGTGTGTGTGCAATTGAACTCAACAACAGAAAACATCCGCCTGTTTTTGCATGTGTAAAGGGGGAGGGGGGGCTTGAGTATGCTTTTACACTGTGTGTGCGTGTTTCTGCCCTGTATACGATGTGTGCTTCAGTGTGTGTATGGACGTGCACCTGTATACGATATGTGTGTGTGTGTGTGTGGGAGGCTCGCAGATGAAGACGGTGCTTGCCTCATATTCGATGTGATCCGCGGCCTCACCTCTGTCATTATATTTAGCATACGATCCAGCTCCATGTTTCATAATGCATTCCCATCTACTGCGCTGCGGTGTGAATCTTACATCTCAATTAGCCTCTCTCTCTCTCTTCTGGACACCAAATGCATTATTTGTGGCAAGAAATGGAAGAGCAGAGCAACTCCCAGCTAGTCGCATAATGTGCGCATGAATGGCACATCCTAATTTACTCACACGCACACACACACACACACACACACACACACACACACTAACGACATAAAGGTGTAAATTTTTCTGGATTCTCTTTCTCACATAAAAGCGCATATATATGGTTCTTCCACTGACTTGGAATTCTCCAGGTCTAAAACTGACTGAGCGCCATGCCTTTGTTACAGCAACAGTCGGTTTCTTGTTAAGTGCCTGCTCAAGGGCACCTGGATAGTGGTTGTTGAAGGAGGGAAGGGTCTTACGGCCCACTACTAATACAATTCTGGACACAAATCGCGTCAAGTGTATCCGGGATCCTCGACCGAAGCTAGTTTTGACTATTGTTGATGACTAACTGGAAAGACAAAAGTAACATCTCTCTCACACAATGGATAGCTCTTGTGTTTGACAATCTACAAAGACCACATCTCCTGTCTGTGTTGGGACAGGCTGGGAAGCTTTGGGTTTGTCCCACTGTAAATGTCAGCGGTCCGACACCCCGCATTACCTCTGACTGGCCCCTCAGGCATCCACACTGACCTTTGACCCCTGGCGGACCAGGCCTATCGACAGATCACTCCAAACACTGTCAGCAACTAAGGGGAAACTAGAAGATTGCTAGCACTTTACACTACTGTATGTAGAAAGTTTTGATCTGGAATGCTCACTCTGCAATCAACCCAACCCCTGGAAAGACCGGGCCAGTCCACACCAGATACTTTATCATCATTCATAGCACTGTAGTTAATTAGCTTCATTTACTATTTACAGTGTTAGATTCTGATTGTCTAGTCTCCCCAAAGAACTCTACTAATCCTATAATAAATTTGAGGAAGGAAATCATATCTTGAATTGTTCCTGGTTGTATTTTTCTCCTATGGTCCCTATAGCAATATTGTAGAAATGTTACAGTGATACCATAGGAGATAAATAAAAAAACATGAAGTGCGATAAATTCACCAGTCTGTACCACAGACACACTATGAGTCACTATGAGCATTATAGGAATATTATATTCTAATGATAAGGTCACTATAAACTCACTATTGAGTTCCACAGATGCACCAGAAGACCCTAAAGGAATATTATAGGAATATTACAGTGATTTTTCATTAGGGGTGGCTGTACATTACTCTCTGGAACAGATGCGAGGCTGGCCATCGTGGGCAGAATGAGTAATCAGTTATTGATTTGCATTGGTTGCATGCCTGTCCGACCAAAATTTACCGAAAGCAGATGTGCGGATACAGAAGAGAGCCTTTCTTGTGTTTTCCACCAGGCCAGTGGACGCACGAGCACAACAGAAGAAGAGTGGAAACTTCATCTTGTCTGTTTTCTATCAGTGCAACTCTCGAGCATTCATGAGCGCAAAGTTCATATAAGTTCGAGCATCCGCTTCCCTCTAGGTTTGTATCTCCTGCTGCCTTCGAGTGCCGTCGGAAACAGCGGAATTATGAGTTGAGAGCACATTAACGACACAACAAAGTAAGTATGACCAGGAAAGTGGGAATTTTCAGATTTGCTGAGATAATTAGCATCGCTGTAGGTTTCTGTTTTCACTCCTTAACTTCTAGCTGTCATGCATTTTGTGCAAACTCACAGGTTGTCCTCTTGGTGTTGAGGCCTAGACTTTATTAATATTTCTACAACAGATGTAGTGAAGGCTTACATAGATTAACTAAAACATTAATTACATGCCTGATGCACAGTTTCTCTTCTTCACCCTGCTGCTGTGGGACAAAGTAGCTCTGTGTTGCTTGATTCCTAGAATAAAACTGAGAATAAAACTGAATACATCGAAACTCATTGCAGCTTGTCTGATGTCCAAGCTCATTCTTTTTGGGTGCTTTTGGTAAGTGCTATATAGGAATCCTGCAGATAACTGAATCCTTGCTGAAGATGGAAAGGTTTGCTGCACAAAAAGCACTTGAATACGGCAACAAGTCATGCTTCCGACTTGCAAACTCGGAAGCCGGAGCTTCTGAGGAGCAATTGAAGGCGGCGTATGTCTCCGATCGCCTTCCCAGGCCGTCGGCTAGTGTTGCTCACTGACCTGTCACAACGAGGCTGGCTGGCCCGCTCCAACAGGGCCGGACAGCTGACACTAGCGCTCCCCTCCCCGCCTCCGCCTAATGTGTTGTGATAAGGAGCTTATGTGAGGTCTCCTCGGCGAAATTACCCCCTTGAGCTCTCCCTTGGCTAACATTAGGCTTTCATGATCACTTCCATGCAAAGGTGACGGCGGCGAGCGAAGATGTTGACCACGAGGGTGGGGAGGGGGTGTTTACGCGTTAACCCGGGCTAAAGACAAAGCAAAGCGAGGCCAAAGCCTAAGGAAATGACAGCACTGATTTCCATTGTTTTTCCAGACACAATGGGAGATGCATTAGCCTGTAGCCGTAGTGGGAATCATCTGTCCTCATGCTTTTTGGTTGCGTGAGCTCGCCCAACGCAGCAAGCCGTATTGAACAGGCTTTGACGAGGGGTAAACAGTTATTGATTCGCATTGGTCGCATGCCTGTCCGACCCGAAATTTACCGAAAGCAGATGTGTGGATCCAGAGGAGAGCCTTTCTCATGATTCTGTGCCCATCAGACACAATAGGAGGATATTCAAACATCCTAATCTTTGACAACATTTCAATAGAAATCAGTTCCACGTGTGAGTCATGGCACTGCTGCGATGTTTACATGAACTGATTCTGTTTTTTGTTTTTTTTCCTCTTTTGTCTGTAGGCTCTGAGCAGCTCACTTGTACATGTCATTATACAAAGACTGTGTGTGTGTGTGTGTGTGTGTGTGTGTGTGTGTGTGTGTGTGTGTGCGTGTGTGTGTGTGTGTGTGTGTGTGGCTGGTGCGCACAGTACGTGTGTATGACGCTGGCATATGTAGGCATGTGCATGTAGAACCCCAGGGCTCAGATTGTAAGATGTCGATAGCCAACCTGTAAATGACAGGCACAGAGGGAGTGTGTTTAGCAGTTTGGCTGGATCTTAAAAAGGTCACACACACACACACACACACACACACACACATAGGAAGACACACACACACACTCGCACATGCACACACGCGGACGTATACGCACACAAACACTGTATGGAGATTTGAGGAAACACACACATTCATAATCTCCTTTGTCACCTCCATCAATAGCTAAATGCTTTCTGTACAATTTCCCAGGTAGATCCTCACTGTCCTTATGTTACTTCTAATACAACCGCGCCATTAAATACAGCCATGCCTCACTATTCCCTTTTATGCATGAACACACGTCCTCATTGTGCATTTCCACTACAGCCGTCACGTCAAAGAGGCAAATTGCTGTTGTCATGTGAAAACCCTGTAACTCCAATTTGGGTGAATTTGACTACAATTGGAGGATTACATGGCTCTTCTATGGCTTGAGAAAATTCGACGACCCCCGGGGCTTATGAAACCCTCTCAGAACCCGCTGGATAAAGTCCAGAATGCACGATTGCTCAAGCTAAAAACAGAAACAGAAAAACTGTTCCTCATTTTCATAGTGGCTATCGCTGCTCATGCTAACTACCCAGTTCTTCTTCTGTTGATTCCAAACATACCGGATACGTAAAGCGCATCACTTCCTATACGGCAGAGGATTTTTCCCAGGAAAGACATACCAGACACCGGCTGTTTAGAACAGCAAATTTGAAAGCTGAGGTTGCAATGCTTAAGTGTGTGTATTTATGTGTGTATTTGTGTGTGTTTCTTTTGCAGCGGTGCAACTTTTCCAGCTCCGATGGCCTGAATACAGGGGAAACAGTGGAAGATCATACTGGAAGATGGAGCCAGCAAAGACAAGTAAGTGAGTGAGAACGTTTCATGGAAATCAATATGAAGCAATGTTATATTATTTCAAGTTACAGTGGAGCATACTGTATATTGAATAAAACCAGCCCTATATTTGCTTGCACTTGTGGCATCACCCACATAGACTCGCATTCTAAACGCCGCAACCTCATCGGTACCCACCTCTCTCTCTCTCTTCATCTCCCTTGCTCCCTCCATCTTTCCAGTGCCAGGCCTGAGCTCGGTAGGAGGAAAACAGCAAAAAAAAAAAAAAAAAAGAGAGAGAGAGAGAAAAAGAAGGAGAGAGAGGGATCGGATTTCCATTCCACATTGGATCACTGGAGTGGAGTCTAAAACCACAGAGTGCGCTGGCACTGGACAAAGAGGCTGGATTCAATAAATATGTGGACTAAGCTCTCCTATTCAGACCCCGCAGTATTGAATTCCTTATTTAGGTCATTTAGACTGGGCAAAATTGATACAGTATGCAGCTCAAATCTATAGCTCCATTTTTCCTCCCTCTCTTTCTCTCTCTCTCTCTCTCTCTGTCTCTTTCTTTGGCCTTCTAAATAAAAGAGAGATGAGAGGGAAGCGAGTGTGTGTGGGTGTGTGAGAACGTCTGCAAGTGCGAGTGAAGGAGTAGCGAGAGAAAAAAAAAGAAGGAATTTTTCTTTTTCCATGCGAGAGTGCGAATGTTTGTGGATGGGAACGTGCGTTTGGTCAAGAGAACGTGAATGGCAAAGAGAAAAGAGAGTGAAGAAATGAGGAGACGAGAGTGTGTGTGTGTGTGTGTGTGTGGGGGGGGGGTGGCATGAAAAGCGAAAACAAATTGAAGGAAAGAGATTGAGAAAGTGAGTCAAAAGACAGAGAGAAAGTGTGTATGTGTGTGTGTGTGAGAGAGAGAGAGAGAAAGGTGGTATTTTGACATTTTATTAGAGTCTCAATGAGGTCTGCACTAGACAATGCTCTCCTGCCTCCTCGTTTAGCCTGATCTTAATTGGCCATTAGATTGAAAAATAGCCTATACCTCTTCTCCTCCTCCTCCTCCTCCCCCTCTCTCCCTCTTCTCCTCCTCTCTTCTACAGCTTCAGAGCTGATCCTTTGATTGCCTTTGATTTACTAATAAACACAAAGAAACAGATTAGCGATGGGGCTGAGACGGCATCAGACATGCTTCACTGTGTCTGGAATAGGGAAACACCGGCCTCGGCCTTCACGCCCAATCAGATTTTAGGCGCAAGTATTCTATTTTTAAATGTAAGTTGGCTTGACGCTAAAATATTGCTGACGAAAAACATGCTTCGGTGTGTCTGGAATAGGGAAACACTGGCCTACGCCTTCACGTCTAATGGAAACGTATCTGATTTTGTATTTAAGCGTTCTATTTTTTTCTGTTTTGCTCGCTTGACACTGTGAAATATTACCGATATGACTAAATAAAAGCCTTTTTTTGGACTAGAACACGGTGTCACAAGTTCCAATTCGCAATGCCAAGTCGTCCCAAATTCAAGCTTGGACAGACCTGCCGTTCCTTCGCTTTGCAGGCCCTCACCCTGCCGCGTAGCTGCAGATGCGACCGCGCTTCACGGCTGCTCTATTTTTTCTCCACCGAACTCGCACTGGGCTCTTATGATAAATAAGACATTACCCACAATGAGAGGAACTCAATCAGCGTTTGTGTTGGCTGAGAGTGAGAAAGACAGGGATAATTACTCACTAAATAGGCAATCACCGAGGTGGCGCCCACACAATCAAGCCTGCATGTGTATTTTGGGGAGCTTCCACTGAAAAGCCGGCCAAAAGCCTTCGGAAAATGGAGAACCCGAGCTATAAAGTAGGCTAGCGCCGGTCCCGCCAGCCTAATACTGTAGCATGGGTCACAGGTAGGGTTTGGAAACGGTTATGAAAGGACTATATTTCAAACTAAAATCACATGTCCACTGCTAAGTGAAAGAAGACTATCCTGTGTCATGAGTAATGGAAGAACACCGAGTGCTCTGACATCATTTTTTCCAAGCAGAAATCAAGTTTAGGCTACATCTATTCCCTGTTGTTATTGTGTTGATTTTCTTTTCTGACAGCTCCTGTAAACCTGTTTGCTTTTGTGGTTTCAATGGGATTAGCCTGAGGCATGATGAACTGGATTCATTCAATGACTGGACAAGCTATTCAACCAAAGAAGACATAAACAGTGGTACAAACCAGGAGTGGAAAGAGCACCAAAATATCCTGCTCACTGTTGCTTAAAATGTTACTGTAAAATGTACTCAGAATAAAAAGTTACAGAGTAAAATAGTTACTTTTACTAGCTAGCAAGGCTAGCAAACTAGCTAGACAACAACAAGGCTAACACAAACAGACAAATGGCTTTTTGGCTAATGTTAGCTAACCTATTAACATGAATAAATTGGAGCATTTAATGTTAGCCTACAGTTTGTTAAGTTAACGCTAACGCCACATGCTTGCGCAGGTTTCATGCAGATGTAATTTATGATTGGCTAGTTTCTGATGCAATGTTTAAAATGTAGTATAATTAAAGTAAAAGTAAAATTACTCACTTAAAATTGCTCAAAACAGTAATTGTTAGTCAGTATTTCCACCCTTGTGCAAAATATTTCTGATCTTTGGAATACAAAATGTTTGTTTGACCTAATAAAATTGGTGGGAAAATGCCAAGTCATATTGGAAAAGTGGAAATCCACCTATTTGTTGAAATTACGCCATTCACAGACTGTGTGGGTAGGAGGTATTTCAGTAAAATGTATTGATATTGCCCAATGTTGCCAGCACAGAAGCATTTTTGTTCAACAAACATGCATGGGAAATTATTCATATTCAGGATATAGTGAATCCATCGAGCCAGCTGCAAACGGTTGCGCTAAATTACTTTGACTAAAATATGATCAAAGGCAGGCCGAATATCTGGCTTGAACAGACATCTAAGTGCATACAATTTAAAGATAATGTCTGAATAGAAAGCATATTGGCACACTGTGGTATACATTATTATTTGGCAATTATTATTTGGCAAAGTGCCAGAGGAGACAAGCTTCCCAGTGTGGGTGGCGGTGGATGAAGCTAATTCAGGTCTATAAGAGACTCATCAAATTTGGCATGAACACATAATTCACTAAATGGTTATTGATTTTGGTGTGGCTGTATCAGCAACAAAATACCTTTCAGTTCTTCAGTGACAATGCCAATAAACTTTTTTCATTTCATCGTCTAAGCTGCTGACAAAGAAAAAACATTTGAATTCAAAGTTTGGCATCTGAGTTTGGCATTTGGAATTTGAATGGAAGGTTTACATGGTCTTCTATGTGTTGAGCAAGGCATAATGGCAAAATACATGGGTGCCAATGACAAAATAACCACAATTTCCTCATTCCTATAAAACTTACTTTGAAAAACTTGCTTCTGGCACATACAGTATGTGTCTTCCACACAACAACAGCGATATAATATTCATGTATTTCCCTATTTATCTGAAACACCATTTCTTTAGAACCATTATGATTTGTACCATGAGACATGCTGTCAAATCTTCTGTAAGGATTTGATATAGCCCTTGGCAAATACATTTGTGCTGTTCCACATATTGGAGTCTATCTGTATGCGCGTGCATGTGTGTGTGTGTGTGTGTGTGTGCCGGAGGCCTCTATAAAGTAGCATCCTAGTTTAGCTTGTCTCATAGGTTGTTAAACAGGTGATTAGTTTCACAAGGCAACACCTTTTAAACTTTGACGACTGGGAAATCCTTGGGTTTATATAGAGGCACCATTCTGGCAAACATAACTCATATGTGTGGGAGCGTGTGTGTGTGTATGTGTGTGTGTGCAGGTATGTGTATGGATGAGTGCCTATGTGCTTGTCTGTGTGCTTAAATATAGCCACAGGCACACACAGTATACCTACAAAGTGGCAAGAGTCCTCGGTGTAATATGTTTATATGTCTGTTCTGATTGAAACACTGAAACCTTGTAGTGTTTTGGAGGTTATTGGCATGAAAATGAGCAAATTTAAAGATATTTGAATATTGGCACAAAATATCGTCAACAACCCATATCACTAGAACCCTACTGACTTCTTGTGTGTATGTCACACCGCTGCGGTAGGCTATGTAAAAGAGCCCGGGGTTTGTCACCACTTCAATATGTGTGTTTGAGAAAGGTAACCGTTATTGAGGAGATCCTTCCGGAGAAAGAAAGGCCAGACCTTGGAATGGTTTAATCAATAGAGGAATGTTCTCTGTAATGAAGTGTGTCAGCTTCTTAACGGGACTAAAACCTTCATCAAGTCAATGAGGAGGGGAGAGTTAAACCTGCAGAGCCCATCTGAATAATCACACCGCCTTATTGACTGGCCGCAAGACGAGGCGAATGCCAAAGATTAGCATGGTCAATCAAACACACACACACACACAAACATAGACACACACAGGCAAACATAAGAACACACACACACACACAGGTGGATGTAAAAAAAAGAAATCACACATGCACATATGCATGTATGTATTCACCCACACCATATGTATATGTAGTAAGCATGCATGCATGCATGCACGTGAGCACAACACGCTTCAATAGCTCTAGGCTTTAGTTTTATCACAAATCTCCCAGCAACCACATCTGGCTCCATCATGGAGGCTCAGAGCAGAACTGGCTGTGCACAAACAATTTTAACAAACAGGCTAGAAAAAGCTCGACAGCTGAAAAAGATTGTTGTGGTGTGGCTGTAGATCCATTCAGTAATGTTCTAATTAAAAGTGAATAGTCTGATAAGGTCAATTTGTTTCCAAATAGCTTACTTTGACAGTAGGCCTAAACTGTTTTGTCTTTGTCTCTACTCCAAAACACTGAGTTGTAGCTAGTGTTAGTTCAGTTAACTTGTACAAACTGTTGGTTTTTGGTTTTGTTAGCTAGCCAGCAGGATAATTTAGCAAATCAACCAATGTTAAAGGTCCCATATCATGTAAAACAAGATTTCCCTTGCCTCTTTGATTATAGGATGTGCTATCTAAACATGGTGAAAGTATCAAAACGCACGGTCGCCAACTAAATCCACACAATCCATATTAGAAAAGCGAGCCTCTAAACGAGCCGTTTGGACTTCCGTAACTTTGTGGCGTCACAAAGGTTCACTCATTATCATTTTTGTAAGAAACAATAGACTAACAAAGTATTTTTTTCAAAGCGGTTGAGCGGTTGTCATTGTTTATTACCGGAGAGTTTTCCCTACCTGTAGCTGCCGGGCTGCGATGTGTCACTTGAAACGGTTAGCCAATCAGAACAGAGGGTCGTTAATATTAATGAGCCTTAAAGACACAGCGACAGAAACAGCCTGTTCTTGGTAAGGCCAAGAAGGTATTGAGAGTGTTTTTGGTACATGACACCACACAAACAGCTTTGAATGGACCTCAAGAGAGAATAAAACACTGGACAGTGTAGAATATGGGACCTTTAATAATAACATAAAACTACTACTAAAGCTAGCTTCTACTAGATATGCATATAGCTAGCTGTGCTCACAACAAAACACTGACGGTTAGGTTTATTGTTAGCTAGCTGAAAAGCTGACATTACCTAAACACAAAATGGAGTATAGCCTATGTATTAGAGATGAAATTACAAAATCAGCATGAAATTAACCACGTCTATTCACTTCTGCTGCGAGGGACAAATTATACATTTAGAACCACAATCTGCTGGGCCTCCAATATGGCCGCCACAAGCTGTTATCTCACCTGAAAACCCTCTGTATACAGTACTGTACATTTGCACAAATAAACACACACACCGAGGCATGTGAACACCGAATATATTAAACATGCACACATTCCAATATTGTAAACACCACCTGATATGTATATGAAGACACGGTGTACATCTCGCGCTCTCATAACCATGCAGTACACACATGCACATTCCCTCTCTCTCTCTCTCTTATCCACACACACAGAAAAGCCACAGTCAGTCATCACTCCCTCTGTCTTCACTCATCTTTCTCCACCCTCCCTCTCTCCTCTCTCTGTCTTTCATTGATCTCTCTCATTGGACTCATCACTCTGCATTCTCTGCAGACAAAGAGCAACCGCAGGATGACAATCACATTAGAGCACACAATCTATTTATGGCTTTGCCTCATATTTCAACTCCACTATCCTCTCTCTTTTCCTCTCTCCCTTCCTCCCTCTCTCTCTCTCTCTCTCTCTCTCTCTCTCTCTCTCTCTCTCTCTCTCTATCTGTGATAATATAAACGTAGGGATTTTAGCGGTAATGAGTTTTTAATGAAAAATGAATTATTTACAGTGGCTGGAGGACAGGAGATAAAAAAAAAGAGAGAGAGAGAGAAGAGCAGGTGATACCAGAGCCGTGAAAATAATTCCGTCACAATGCAGTAAAGTTTAGTTGAGGAGTTTAGTTCATACAGACGCCAATTAGCTTTTACTGACTGCTTTTTCACTTGGTCGCTGGAAAAAACACTGTGATTCTTAACTGTTAGATAGCGGCCTCAGTTAGGATAGTTGATGGAAAGTTGAGCTATTTTTTTATAGGTATAGTAAACTGATAAAACTATAGGATTCTTCTTTGGTGGTGTTTCATTTGTTATATATTGCATATATGTTGATATTTTTATATTTTTCACTTATACTGGACATATTTCATATTTTTGGTATTTTTTCAGGTCATACATATTCTCCATACATTTTTCTTTTTTGACCTACTGCTGTTCAATTAACAATGCTGTAGTTCAGATTTTCATACTTCAATTCATATATTTGTACTTGACATGTTCTAGTGTTGGAATTGCTGGTTGCATTGTATTCAAATATCCCCCGTATTCTTGTTTATGTCCTATATTTCTTTGCTGTATCCTATTATTTGCTGCTGCGTAAAGTCAATTTCCCCACTGTGATCAATAAAGTTTCACCTTAAAGGCACAAACTTTCCACTCTTTATCACGGCGGCTGCCTTTGGACAAAATGGCACAAACTACTGACAATGGAGCTTTTATTATGAGAGCGAAGAACAAACCGCTACCGAGTTCAGCGGCGTTCAAATCTGTGGCTTTTCAAGACTCGAACTTGCAACCTCGCCGCCGGGCCGCCTCGGCTCGGCTCACCTCCAGCGCGTCCCGTGTCGGGATCTCAGCCTTGATTTGTATTCAGGTTCGCAGGCTTTGGTTCTTTAGCAGGGAGTTCAAAAGGGGGGAGGGGAGGGGGGGCGAGCCACGAGGGGAGATGAAGGATGGAGGTGGAGAGGGGGACTCACAGTGTGTGGTCCTGAGGATTGAATGCGGAGGGGGGCGGATGAACTTTTGGGGGATTTAGAAAGTTTAATGGTGTGTTCACACTATTCTGCTTTTTTTTTTTTTCCTCAACTCAATTCAGGTCACTTTACACTTTACTCTTTTCTACCTGGACACTATCAAACTTCATCACTGCATGGTAAAAGTCATTTTCTACGAATCAAGTTTGCTCTTTATTGAACAGCATCTGATCAATAAAATGAATCAACACTTATATTATTTTGGAATTTGAACTTTAATAATAAATTTGAACACCTTTGTTGCGATGTTCTCAACACTCCCATAAACCTCTTCTTGTATGCAAATGATTTAGATACTCTCATCTATTAGTTTACATGAACTGCTGCCATAGAGTGCTGTATGGTGAAGTATAATGCTAAATCTTTTTATGATGATAAGACAATATACTAATAGTAACTTATTCTTGTAATAATAAGAAATTATTATAATAAACCACAATGTTGTATAAGCTTCTGTGTAGGTATGCATCTAATATGTGCTATTTTTGAATACATTTTCTTATCAAAATTGTTCTCACTCACACACACACATGCACACATTACTTTGTACTTCAAAATTATGTTTTTGTTTATTCTCTTACTCTTACTCTCTTTGTGGCAAACCTATTGTTTTAGAAGTGCTTTTTAAAGAAATTTCACTGGACTATCTGTGTGTGTGTGTTTGTGTGTGTGTGTGTGTGTGTGTGTGTGTGCGCGCGCACGTGCATGCATGGATGTAATGAGGGGGACCATCAATTCCCTGCAGAAATGCCATGCGATGATGGTAATGGTAGCAGCAGAGAGTAATGAAGGAATTGATCTCCACAAGCGCTTGACATTTCAACCAAAGCCTTGAGCACCTAAACCTCCCCTGCACCCCCCCTCCTCCTCCTCCTCCTCTTAAATATCCATCTCTTCTCATCTCTCTCTCTCTCTCTCTCTCCCTCTCTTTCTTTGACCCACTACACTCAGTTTGCTCCACCTTTCCCTCTTGTATTCGACTCTTTCCACAGTTTCACTCTCTTTCTGCTCAAACTTTCATCGCTGTCTCTCCCCGCCTGTCTTTATTGTGATAATTTTTTTCTCTCTCTCGCTGTCTCACTCACACACACACACACACACACACACACACACACACACACACAATCACCCTGTGACTCTCTTACAACCTGCCACTCTCTCAACCATCCTCCCCTCTTGCAGCATTCATGCATTCTCCACTCTCTCTCTCTCTCTCTCTCTCTCTCTCTCTATTTCTCATTCAGTTCCTCTCCTGTCGTTCACCCCATCCCACCCCCTCCCCCTCCACACCCCCTCACACCAGCCACTGGTCCCGTGGGTCAGCCCATATTAGCTTACTTGTTAATACTTGGACGGCTCGGGATCAATACTTAATCAACAAGTAATGGGATTCCTCAGTCATCCCATATGATCTTTCAATAAAGACTTGAATCTGTCTCGCCCAGACCTGCGCCTCCCAACCCCCCCCCCCCCCCCCCCCCCCCCCCCCCTCCCCTCCACACTGGGGGGAGGTGGAAGAGGAGGAGGGAGGGGGTGAGAAAGACAGAGCAAGAGGGAGAGAAAAAGAGAGAGACAGAGAGAGAGAGAGAGAGAGAGAGGAGGACAGGTGGAGCTGGAGGCAAACTGTGGAGGCTGCAGGTGTCTGTGTATGTGTGTGAGTGTGTGTGTGTGTGTGTGTGTGTGTGTGTGTGTGTGTATGTGTGTGAGTGTGTGTGTGTGTGTGTGCGAGTGTGTGTGCGTGTGTGTGTGCATGTTCAGATATGTGGGCTTTTTGTGTGCGTGGATGTATGCTTAAGTGGTTGCCTAAGTGTGTGTGTCTTTCAGAACATTCTCTCTCTCTCTCTTTCTCTTTCTCTCTCCCTCTCTCTCTGATCTGCATCCGATTAAGGCCTGAGCCCAGAGCCTCTCTGTCCTTCACCTCCCCAACCTCTTCCTCCTCCTCTCTACCAGAACACATGGCAACACACACACACACACACACACACACACACACACACACACACACACACACACACACACACGTATGCAGATAGAAGCATGCCAACGCACCCTCAAACACTCACGTCAGACCTGTCTATGCATGTATAATAGCAAACACAATCGTTGCAGGGAGAGAGAGAGTTGTCATGTCTTCTTCATTATTAAGTGGTCTTGTGTGGGAAAATCACACGCACACACACACACACACACACACACACACACACACACACACACACATTCACACACACATACGCACACACCTTAACTCCACTCCCGGACTTTACTTTCCTCTTCAGAAGACCGTCATCTCACGGGACGGCAGATGGTATCAAAAGTAAACTCGTCACAGCGGGCTGAAATATTAAAACAGACCATATTCAACTTGTTTGGCCTGTGGAAGAGATGATAGATTTGGTTCAAAGTCCTCATGAGAGAGAGACTGTGTATAAATGTTTTCACTGCCAAAATCAGTCATTCTCTGCACATAACAAACAGACTGGTTCATTAAAGTATGCATTTCCATTCTCTGTCTGATTCACTGTTGATTGTTATTAGGGGGTTATAGTGTGTGTGTGTGTGTGTGTGTGTGTGTGTGTGTGTGTCTTGTAGGGTTAGTTAGAGATGAGCTTTTGATGGTCGATATGTATAATAATTTAAAAGTGAAGCTGGCGATAGCTGTCATTTTGTGCTGATAACTTTAAAATATATAATTTTCGTGCCCAAAAAAAATGGCCAAAGATTACAAGGATTCAGTGAAAACCTTTATTCTTGTCAGGGTGGAAAAGCCTGTGAAACAGCATTTAGACCATCATGGGACACTAAAACTCTCCATTGAAAGCTAACGAAATTCTTTTAGGTGTGTAGTAGCTCCTTAAGGCAGAGTGAGGTTTCACTGCAGCTTTTACAGACTGTGGAGTAAAATCCGACGATTCCTCTCGTCAGTCATCAGACATAAACAAGTGAAAACTGGCTAAGCGCTAGTTACATGCTTGCCAACTAATGTCATAAAATGAAATCACCAGTAATAGCTCACTTCCCCAACTTAACAACTAACATTACTGCTAACATACACTTGGCAAGGTCAGCTACACTAATATCACATACTCAACAAACGATTAAGAAGTCCAACAAACAGTGTGCAAACCCTAAATCAAACAACCTGATGTTGTCAGATGATCCAACTTACCTTATCGGGTAACCAGGGAACTAGCCAAACCCTTCCACAAGCAATTTGAATTGTAGAGAAATGTGAAATAGAAAAATCAATCGGCCAGTGAAAGCTAGTGGCAGTAATTTATGGTCCATCATCTGGTTTATAAAGGTTCCTACCACAGGCATTTCAGACGAAGCAGTTCAACAAGGACCTAGTGAAAATCCTACAGTCTCTTAGCACATGGAAATGATGGCCTTTCTCCAAATAACAATAACAAAAACATATTGACTAGCTGTGGTCAGGGAGGAACCTGCATCATCGATTTTTAATAAACTACCAATATCAGTCAGATACATCAGTCGAACCCTACTGTCTTGTCTTCTCTCTGTCTGTGAGGTGTTTTGTCCCCCATGAAATCGGGGGTTGGGACTATTGATCAGACTCTGACCGTTCATTCGTTCATTCATTCGTCACACACAATATCTCAGACGCCGCTGATCGGATTTTGTCGAAACCTGAAGGAACGATGCATCTCACCACTGCACTCCAGAATTTCTTAAATCCCGCCGGTTAGCCCAACCGGGGCGCTGCATTGTTCATTC